>NC_051280.1:1247063-1347063 GCF_015220745.1 Sebastes umbrosus | reverse complement strand
CAGATCGGCAGACTATCACAGGGTGGACACTAGAGACAGACAACCAATCACACTCACATTCACACCTACGGGCTCATTCCATATCTCTGTATATTCCCTGTATACACTGGAACAGCGCCACCTGTCCATTGACGTGCCAAAAACAGGGATGAAGCAGTCCTCGTTAGTATAGTGGACAGTAGCTCTGCTTGTCACGCGGAAGACCGGGGTTCGATTCCCCGACGGGGAGGTTAGCGTCTTCTACCAGCTGCTTATTATTCACCAAGAAAGACAAAAGTTGTAAAGCAACAGCAGTTGTTAATTCACAGCAGAATGGAGAATTCACAATTAGTCCATGAAATGTGATATTCATACCATATGTTGATTTCCACGAGGCTACGGAGAAGGACTTTCCTTTGGCATCGTGGAAGTTCTGGCAAACTGTTAGACGACTCAGGAAGGGAGAGCAGGGTTTGGCTCAGGCTGCGTTCAGCAGGGGAGGAGAACTGCTGACCCTGACTGAGGATATTGTCATGCGGCGGAAAGGGGAGCGGAACATCAGGTAGAAATTTGTGCAGTGCGAACTAGCTATAAGGAGAACTGAAAAGATCAAGCACTGATAGCGCAAAGCAAAGAATGCACCAACTATCACAAAGGCAAGAAAAGCAAGTGGACGTTTAACTGAACAAGTTCAAGTTGTTCTTCTCAGCAATTGGGAAAGTTCAGAACATTTTTGCAAATTGGTATTTACTGTTGTTTTACAGGTTGTCGTGGCCGTACCCTTCAGCGATCGGCCTGCTAACTCAAGTCCTAACAACTCCTAACACTTCCTACCCCACCCACTCCAGCAAGTCCTAAACAAGTCCTAACAAATCCTAACAGGTTCCTAACAATTCCTAACAAGTCCTAACAGGTTCCTAACAATTCCTAACAAGTCCTAACCATAGGTCCTAACATTTAACGACCAAGTCCTAAGAGCCTATGGGGAAAATGGGGCAAAAGGGACTAACAGCCAATAGCACAGCAGTGGTATGTCACGTGACAAGGACAGCGACGACGATGGATACGCCCCCTTCTCCATCTCTGACAGCGGCGAATGGAGCGACAGAAGAAGAACAAGCAGAACGCTAACGTTATTTACAAGGAAATTATTTTATGCTAACAACCTCCACCACCATCACGACAACAACCCGCCATTTCCACCACCACAACCACAACAACCTCCTCCTCCATCTCCATGTTGTCATCCTGAGGCCGCCGGAGGTAAATTGGGTGAGTCTTCTCCACAAACAGTTCATGCGGGTCATCAAACCAGCCGACCGGGAGTGGATTGCCCAGTGTCTTTACGACCCCGCAGGACAGCTGAAGCAACAGCTCCAAAAAAAGTTATCCATCCACCCAATCCACCAAAACCAGCAACAACACTACCTGATCCCATGACATACTTCAGGCAGTGGATGTTTCTGTGGGCACCAATGCGAATGTGGGGTATTCCACTGAAGTGCCATCAGTGCAACACTAAGATGAACCATTCCGGGATCTACACGAAGGTACGGGAAGTCATCGACATTGACTCCAGGTACTACTTGGTCAGCGGAGATTATCCTCGGTGCAGTAAGTGCATGATCCCTGTCTGTCCTTGGAGTACTGAGATGTTGAGTCAGTTGGATCCTGCCCACAGAAACAGGTTCCCTGCTGTTCTCACCACACAGCAGGCTCTGGACAGGAAGTGTGTGACCATGTTGAAACCACGAACTGCAGGGAACAGCTCCAGTTACATGCAGCAAGCACTGGAGGAAGTTCACAGCGAGGAGTGGGCAAGACGCACTATTGAATACCTGTCCGACTGTGAGCTACACAAAAGGAGGAGTGCCATAACTCATTGTGAGGAAGCAGCAGTCTATCTGCAGCCACCACCCTTTCGTCCCCTACCTCTCGCACAGTGGTTTGAGACGGTCCATGCTAACGAGATCCTGGGTCATCTGGATGAGATGAAGGGTGTGATCACCTCAACATATGGCAGAGTTTTAAAGCTGGACTCCACAAAAAAGGTACAAGAAAATATTTTTTAAACCTTTTACAAAATCTTGTTTTCATTGATGGTCATTGATTATACTTGATTATATTGTTTATTTTTGTTATAGATCACAAAGAAACTGGCTGGTGATATTGCAGACACAGCTACATGGATGACCAACGTCAGCAATGAAAGTGGCCAGGTTCTAAACTGCGTGCTGACCACTGGTGAGGGTTCTGGCCTTGATGAATTATGTCAAGGCATCGTCAAGCGCTACAAGGATGCTGGGGAGCCAGAGCCAGAGGTCCTTTATGTTGACAGGGATTGCTGCAGCGACATAGGTGTGTGACCTTCAGAATGTTTACTTAGTAAAGTATTATTTGTTACAGACACAAAAGTTAACTTTTACAAACATGTTTAACTTAATGTATTTTTTTTAAAACAATATCTTTATTGGATTTTACATATAAACATACATACATATATACACACACAGACAGACTAACAATATTAATAATTAAATTATATAATGAAATGTTTAGTCAGAATTTCCACAGTAATCAAAGAGAGACATGACATTTCATGTATTTCACATATCTAACTTAATGTACTTTTAATCATTTTTTGATTTAAAATGTATTTAACCAGGAAAAGCCTCATTGAGATTAAAAATCTCCTTTACAAGGGTGTCCTGGCCAAGACAGGCAGCAGGACATTGAACAATGTTTCAGACATACAACATATAGCAGTTACAGACAGGCAGTTAATGTATTGCACTCTTTATATATGTACTCTTCTCAATGTGTATTGCAACTGCTAGATTTTATTTAATCTTATCTGATGTCCTAGTGAAACAAAATTCATGTTGTTACAACAACATGACTATAGGTCTATAGTTTTTTTTTTCATACCTTGGAGACTTAGATGACATTCCGACTTACTGAAAACTATTAATTGCGATTCCCTACCTGTCCACCAGATGCCCTCATAATCTTTCACTAGACTCCCTCATTCACCTGCTCAACTGTTCTCATTTCCCTCATCAGTCACTCACTACAAATGCCAGCCCAGAGCCTTTGTTCTGCATTTCTGTTGACCAATATCAACACCTGCTTGTAAGCTCTCAATAATGGTGAAAATTGAATTATAACAATATGATTATGACTTATCATTGAGTAACAGGTGCACCCCCAGTTCTTATTTGGTTTCGACCGTGGAAGACCCAGGTGAGACTGGATATCTTTCACTTCATGAGGCAATTCACCTGTGGTCTCATGACAGAGCACCACCCTCTGTATGACATTTTCTGCTCGAAATTGTCCAGTTGCATTTTTGAGTGGGACCAGGACGACATCGGCCGCCTCAAAGAAGCCAAAAGGTCAGAACTGAAAGAAAAGCATGCTGGTCATGCTCCCACAGAAGTGCAAGTTCTGGCCAACATCAGCTCTAGTGAACTGGCCAGGCATTGCAGAAGGAGAACTCTTGGGGTTGAGAAAATTCGTGGTCTGATTGAAGGATTGCTGAAGTCCATGTGGGAGCTGACAGACTCCTCAGGTTTACGCCTGATTAACCCTGAGAGTATGGCACATGTGTGGGAGGTGCAACCGAAACATTTGCCATGCATCCAAGATCCACCCGGTGTTGAACTCTACACCAAACTTATTCATTCTGATAGAAAACAATGCAATCAAACTGATTCTGTCACTGACGCTGGCTCGCGTTAAATAAAGATATTCCACGTCGTCTTTCACCTCCAGAAGCCAGGCTGTTGTTTGTCTTGGACTCTTCTTCTATAGTTTTCTGCCAGCAGCGTTAGACTGTAGTTCCGTCAGCTCATGTGAGGTAATGTCGCCCCCTCCTGGTAGAGCTAGTAAATGCACCTCTAACTTACAGATTGTTTCTACAGATCTGCCGCGGTACCAATTGGACAAAATTCCGTAAACAAACAGGAGGGAAGTTGCAAATGTCATGTGGCCCACAAATGCACAGGAAGCGATCTGCAAATGCGCTAATAGCATTCCATGTGTAGAAATAGATGCACAAATGCGTGTTTATCACTTTACATGTAAACCTTAAAATACGTATTTACAGAGTAAGTTATGTGCATTTGCAAATTGCCCTGTATTTTAGTGGGTGTGACTTTACACAACACAAATAAAAAAAAAAACATGTTTGTGGATAGTGAAATATTTGCAGATCATGGTACACATTTGTGGAATGTCTTTTGTGGGTTACAACTAATAAAGTCCAATAAAAACTTCCATAGACCTGCTGCGTTCTGTTTGTCAGAAAGGAGAGGTACCATTTTAAGGTGAAAAGATTTACACTCATCTCCCTCATCTTTCCCATGAGCAAGTGCGGCTGCACGGTGTTGAAGGCTGAGCTAAAGTCAACAAACAACCCAAGTGCATAAGCATTTGGATCCTCAAGGTGTTTACTTACCAAATGAGTGATACAATTAATAGCATCATCTGTGCTGCGGCCTCGCTTATAGGCAAACTGAAAAGGATCTAAATGCACCTCCACCTCCTTCCTGAGCAGTGTCACCATAATCCTCTCAAAACACTTCATGACAATGGATGTCATAGCCACCGGCCTGAAGTCATTGTTGACCTTTGGGCACGTTTTCTTAGGGACCGGTGTAATTATTGATTTCTTCCAGAGGGTGGGGATGGTGTGAGAGTCCACAGATTTTTGGAAGATGTGGCACCATGCTGTCGTTAGCTCCTCTGCACATGTTTTAAGAAGAAAAGCAGATATCCCATCTGACCCTGTGGCCTTCTTAGTACAGAGTTGTTTAAAAAGTGGTTTTATTTTGTGAGGTTCCATCACCAACCTAGTATCCTGCTCAGAGACAGAGATTGAATCAGAAACCTCTTTACATTCAGGAGAAAACCATAACTTCCAGACTATAGTACTACCACACCTCCTCTTGTTGGTGTTCATTCTGTTCTTTCTTCCATTGTTTCCAAATGAGACAATGTTTTTCCATAAAAATGTCACATTATGTCCTGAATAACTCTTCTACTTTTAAAGTCTACAGACTGCTGTCCTGTGTGAGGTACTGTTGGGATTTGAACCCAGGATCTCCTGTTTACTAGACAGGCACTTTAACCAACTAAGCCACAGCACCTCCTCCAGTTGTTGCTCCCTATTGCACAAACACAACAAACTAGTAACAATGGATGTAAACTATCCTGGATTTTAAACACATAAAAACTCAGCTTTGCAAATGTATTTTTTTTTTTTTGAGGAAGGTAATGGAGCTAAGTAGTGAACAGTTGGCTAGTTAGCTAGCTTGCTAATTCTGCCATGCTTTAATTCTACAACGGTTACAGAAACAGAAAACTGGTGGCCAGTGGCAGCGCTGGGTCGGTCCCTCTGCCTCACTTCCTGCCACTCGGAAAAGATCAAGCTACCTCTACTAAATAGCCAGCCATCGGTGACCGTCTCCGGAGCTGTGTTTGCTCTCTTCCCAGCGATCTGCGACAACACCTTACTGTCCAACTGACGCACTGACGTGTGTTGTCACCATAACAATTAACAAAAATCAACATTTTCTTTTGCACTGGTTGAATGACCACGGAAAACAGTTTGATGTGCATTCTACTCCTATTCTATTTCTATGATGTAAACATGAACTTTGTTTGTTCACAAGAAAACTAAATGGGGCACCTTTAACTTCTCACCATGCTGCAGTGATGTACAGGTGTACTCCGAGACCCTGTGACATCACCGTTGGGTGTGGTTTCAGGTTCATGCGATGCTGACTGTGGTCAGAGGTAAAACAAACTGGTATTGGGTAGTTCATCTGAAATGCATTTAGTCCAAAGACAGAGACAATCTCTGCAACCAAAAGGCACTGCTGGGATTTGAACCCAGGATCTCCTGTTTACAAGACAGGCACTTTAACCAACTAAGCCACAGCGCCTCCTACTGCTGCAGCTCCCAGTTGCAAGAAGACAACAAGCTAGTAAACAGTACTGGATTTAAAACACTTAAAAACTCACTGATAGCTTCTTCCATTCTGTGTTTCTTCACTCCAACAGTCAACATTTAACCAGAATTAAAGTCTTTCTCTAAACTTAACTATGTCGTTTTCCTGCCTAGACTAAACCCTTGATATAGAGCTGGCAGAGATAAACATCCATCCATCCATTATTTGTATCCGCTTATCCTATTCAGGGCCGCGTTGGGGCTGGAGCAGACCCCAGCTGACATTAGATGAAGGCGGGGTACACCCTGGATAGGTCACCAGACTATAGTACTACACCACCTCCTCTTGTTGGTGTTCATTCCGTTCTTTCTTTCATTGTTTCCTTTCATTTCCACACAAATGAGACAATGTTTTTC
This sequence comes from Sebastes umbrosus, assembly GCF_015220745.1. Taxonomy (NCBI): domain Eukaryota; kingdom Metazoa; phylum Chordata; class Actinopteri; order Perciformes; family Sebastidae; genus Sebastes; species Sebastes umbrosus. The sequence goes on along the minus strand of NC_051280.1, from coordinate 1,340,714 downwards.
CAGGACAATGTCAAATCATGTCTTGAATCTCTTCAAGAATGTCCTGTTGCAGTACACATAGGCCCTGTTCAGACCTGGTATTAACATGTGTCCTCAGTGATCGGATCACAAGTGGACAGCTTTAAGTACTTCTGTTCACACCTGGCATTAGAATGCGTCTCCACATGCGTCTTCAGTGACCACTTGTGATCTGATCTCACTTCCCCGCTCTATATGCAAATAAACACGTAGTAAACACACGGCTAATACAGCAGCCGTTGTGACGTAATATTACATGAATGTCAGTAGTAATATCCTACATATTCGTGAAATCTGGTACATTTTATTAATATCAAAATAAAAGGACTGACAGGCGGACCGTCGGGTGTCAGCTCCGCGCAGAGCTGCGGAACAAAATCACCGACACATCTCCGACAGTATGATAATAATGCACTTCCTGTCTGTAGTCTGATAGTCTGTAGATATGTAGCCTATAAACAAGATCTATTTTAATAAAATAAAGTTGTACCGACAGGATACAGTAGAACAGTAGGCCGTTTCCATGCTGAGAAGCGCCTGTGTCCGCCTGTTTATTCACCGGAGGAGCGCGGTGATCCCGCGGATCCCAGCTGGACATCAGATGAATAGGCGGTCTTTAATGTTGCCAGGAAGCATTCACTACACACTGCTAAAAGAATGTGGTCATATGTGGCCCAGACCACCTCTGAATGTGGTCTGAAAGATCTGATCTCTTCAATGTGTTCACATCAGAAGCCTGTACTACGAAGCCAGTTCAACATACCCAGGGTATCTTCTTGTTATCTGGCTTCACTAACCCTAACAACCGAGATCACGCTAAACGATCCTACGATGCTGGTTATCAACTCAGTAAATCAATCCAGGGTTTCTCTATCTGGCTGTGAGCGCGTTCACATGAACGAGGAGGTGTTTGCAGCATGTGACCAATCACAGACATGGACAAGACTTCTGACTGCAGACAGACAGGCAGAGAGACACATTTAACAAAGGAAGAGTAAACTATATTAGACAAATACAACGATGGAAGCAGCTACATCGACAACTTAAATCAAGCACGGCTAGCAAATAAAGAGTAAAATTAATCATTTTGCATTTAATAATTTGCTAGTAAAGCTAATATTAATAGCGGGGAAAATGGCGCCTGCGCCGTCTGACAAGAGTAGTTAGATATAAACAAAAAAACTATGGAAGCAGGTATGTTGACAATTTTAATCAAGCACAGCTAGCAAATAAAGAGTATTTATAAAAATAAAATAAAGAGTAATTCGAAAATTAATCATTTTACACACATTCATTTGCTTGTAAATAACATTACCGTTCTGCTTCTTCTTCGTTCACCGCTGTCAGAGATGGAGAAGGGGGCGTATCCGTTGTCGCCGCTGTCCTTGTCACGTTACATGCCACTGCTGCACTATTGGCTGTTAGTCCCTTTTGCCCCATCTTCCCTATTGGCTGTTAGGACTTGGTCGTAAAATGTTAGGACCTATGTTTAGGACTTGCTGGAGGCGGGGGTAGGAAGTGTTAGGAGTTGTTAGGACTTGAGTTAGCAGGCCGATCGCTGAAGGGTAACCTGTAAAACAACCGGAAACACCAATTTTCAAAAATGTTCTGAACTTTCCCAATTGCTGAGAAGAACAGGGCATATCAAGGTAACGTACTTGTTCAATTAAACGTGCACTTGGTTTTCTTGCCTTTGTGATAGCTGGTGCATTCTTTGCTTTGCGCTATCAGTGCTTGATTTTTTCAGTTCTCCTTATAGCTAGTTCACACTGCACAAATTTCTACCTGATTTTCCGCTCCCCTTTCCGCCGCTCGACAATATCCTCAGTCAGGGTCAGCAGTTCTCCTCCCCTGCTGAACGCAGCCTGAGCCAAACCCTGCTCTCCCTTCCTGAGTCGTCTAACAGTTTGCCAGAACTTCCACGGTGCCAAAGGAAAGTCCTTCTCCGTAGCCTCCCGGAAATCAACATATGGTATGAATATGACATTTCATGGACAAAAATGTTCCTATTATGAGATGCTGCTAATTGTGAATTCTCCATTCTTCTGTGAAATAACAGCTTCTGCTGCTTTACAACTTTTGTCTTTCTGGGTGAATAATAAGGAGCTGGTAGAAAATCCTACCTGTCGGGGAATCGAACCCCTGCCCGCACGGCACCCAGGGATTCTTTAGCTAAAATACATTTCCATAAATTTCCTATGGTAGTGCTGAACCACTATGGATGCAATATATCTTTGGCCACTACTGTTCGTTTGTCGCAGTTTTTCCGAGGAGAGGAGTTGTTGCTTCCGGCGTCTCTGTCAGTGACAGTCTGGATGATTGACAGTTCACATCAACTTGAGCTGCGCTGTGTGGACATTACGCTGAACGGTAAGTTATATTAAGATAAATAAAAGATTAACAACATGTAATTATAATATATCCTGGCGCTGTCTGACGTTTCCTTGTTTGTGTGAACGCTATAAAGTTAACGTTAGTCGTGTTTCTTCGGTTTATTGTGTCACCGCGGTATATTCGGATGAATTACATGCTAACGTAACTTAACATTAAGTCCTTAAACAGTTTATGTGAGTTCCTTAAGTTGAAAGCATCACTTTGTTAGTTAACATTAACATTAACGTTAACTACCGTATATCAGCAGCTTATATCAGCTGTAGGGTTAGATATAACGTTACTCTGGACACACTAACGTTACTTTACATACACGCATTGCCAGAATGATAAATGAACAAGCTTCATATGAATCATAAAGTCGTTGTGTTTGAACTTAACGTTACGTCGACCGCTTTCAGTCTCCGTTGTATAACGTTACTGTTGTCAACACGGCTTGTACTTTTATTTCAGGTTTTGAATGCAGGACTTTTACCTATAGCAGAGTATTTCTACACTGTGGTATCAGTACTTTAACTGAAGTACAAGATCAGAGTACTTCTTCCACCTCTGTTAAGATGAGAGAACACCAGAATATTGTTTATTAATATAGAACCAATGTCTCTGAGGGTTTTTCAAACTTTGTCATGTTGTGTACAACGTACTATGTATTCTGCCTCAACAAACAGAGCTCATTGTTAAGACGTACAGAAAGGCAGGCACTTAATCGAGGTACTATAAAAGGTAGAAGAGGTAATATTAAAGTAAAGGTATTTGGTAGATCAATGTGCGTTTCTTCATTACAGAAAAAAATGCCGAGCTACCGCTGTACCTGCAGAAGAAGCTGCCCTCCCCCTCTGACTCCTCTCTGGTGACACATACCTCACAGGCCCCCGCTGAAGCCATGGCTGGGTCTTGTTTTCCATTTGTTTTGACATAAAAATGTGCATGCTGTCATGGTATCCAGTGTATTTTAGCAATCCAAAGGGAGTAAACTTACATTATTTCAGTCGTGATTTTATTCATACTATCCTAAGACATATTTTTAGGACATTCTAATTCTTGTCTGTTTGCTTCACAGTGATGGATGAAGATGAAGAGCTGGAGAGAGTGACCTACCGCTTCCTGGACATCATCCGACCCATGGCTGTTCCAAACCAATCACATCTCTTTACCATTGACAAAGACAGCTTATAGACAAACATTCAGACAGAATCAGGACTTCAAGCAGTAACATCCCTTTTCCAAAATCACCCCAACAGCAATAGACCGTACAAAGAAATTATTCAATTATTAAATATCTGCTTGAATAACAATGATTTTACCTTCAACAACCGCCACTTCCTCCAGGTCCACGGAACAGCCATGGGTCAGCGATTCGCCCACTCCTATGCCAACATTTACATGAACGAGTGGGAGCGAGAAGCCCTGGCCAAGTGCACCCATAAACCCTCACTATACCTCTGCTACCTTGATGATATTTTCAGCATTTGGACCCACAGTTTAGCACTCCCAGCCTTCATCCACACCCTGAACAACCACCATCCATCCATCACAGTTAAGTACACAATAGACACACAACAGGTCAACTTTCTAGATACAACAGCTTTTTTCCAGCCACATAATTCAACACACAAACACATACGCACCAAAGTCTTCTTCAAAGCCACCGATACCCAGGCACTACTCCATAAATCCAGCTACCACCCCAAGGCATCATTAAATCCCAAATTATCCGTTTCCACCGCATTTCCTCCCTACCCTCAGACTTCAAACACTCCACCACCACACTCTTCAATAGTCTTAGGCAAAGAGGTTCTCCAAACGATTCTTACGTACAGTCAAAAACAGCACCTTGGCATCTCTCGCTCCTACCCGCTCCACCAACCCCCATGCTCCACCCCAGGTCCCGATACAAGCCGACAGTCACTCACCAGACCAACAGGACCCCCACCCCCCGCCCCCCGACCTCCGAACCCCCACATATCACACCCTTCGTTTCCACCTTCTCCCACAGGATTATCACTCTCCACTACACCATCAAACCCAACTTTACTGACTTCCAGACACACCATCCAGCATTTCAACATCACAGTACCATATCAGCATACCGCAAAAATAAAAGCTTACAGGACATCTTAATCCAGCCATTCTCACCGGTGGGCCTCAGAGTGCCATCTAGTGGGCCGCGGAGGCAGTGGTACTAGATTATTTTTTTATTATTATTTAGCAAAGTGAACAGGTAAAACCTAAAGGAGGTGAGATGCCAGCTGCCGTAAAACCAAAGCCTATTGAAGGAGGCTGAGACACGGGCGGACACGGGTCTTGTATTGGGTATAACACATGCGCAGTGTAACTGGAGCTGCGGTCGTGCGTTGCGATCGGCTCAATTTTGGCGAGTGCAGAGCAGATATTACTGCGCATGTGTGACCCAACCTCCTTCAATAGGCCTTGTGTAAAAACACCAAACATCATCAGGTAGAGACAAACGTGTTTGCCACTGTTAGCTAGCTAACGTTCTCGGATGCAGTGAGACAAAATGGATCGGTTTTTAAAGCGAAAAAGTGATGTGGGAGAAAACCCTGCGCCAGTAAAAGCTCCGAAGCGTGTGGTGAGGAAATATGAGAAGTGCACACATTTCTGGAAGAGCAGCACTCCCCTCTTGCTGAGCATTACACTGATGGTAACTTTTGTGCAAAACTGGCCTACTTATCAGATATATTTGACCAGTTAAATCAGCTCAATATATCAATGCAAGGCAGAAACAGCACAGTGTTTTTGGTTTCAGACAAAATTGAGGGCTTCAAGAAAAAACTTATTCTGTGTAACAGAAGAGTCAAGGAGGGACGATTTGACGTGTTTTCACTCCTAAGTGAAACTTTGGAAGCCACTCCTCATGTCAACATATCCAGTGTTATAACCCAGCATTTGACTCAGTTGTCGGGAAAGTTTACAGACTACTTCCCAGAAGATGCACGAGATGGAAACCTTTGGATTTTGGACCCTTTCTCTGTGGATCCTGCTTCAGAAGACATAGCTCTCTCCACTGTGTTGGAAAATGAACTGATGGAACTATCAGCAGACAGCAGCCTGAAGCTTCAGCTCACACAAGTAGACCTTGCTTCATTCTGGATACTGGCTGCCAGTCAATATCCCTCTCTGTCAAAATGGGCAATCAAATTTCTGTTGCCTTTCACCACCATCTATTTATGTGAGTCAGGGTTTTCCATTGTGACTGTCACAAAATCAAAGGCAAGGAACAAACTGAAAGCAACTTTGAATGCTACTCTGCGTGTCAGCCTCTCACCCATCCCACCACGACTTGATCTCATTATTTCCCAGAGGCAAGCCCAAGTGTCTCACTGAGGGTAAGCAGAATATGTATTTTGGTCATTACAGCTGACAGTGGCATAACACATATCTACAGCCCAGTTTATTATTTGTTGTATAAACATGTTAGGTTTTTTACTCATTTATTTGGGAAGGTGGGCCTTCAGTTGCAAAAGGTTGAGAACCCCTGTCTTAATCAGATCCAAATAAAAACAATAGACCCTCACTCCACACACTTTAAACACAGAAAGTACATCCATAACCCCCACAGTGGAGCGGCCTATCCCCCCCTCGGCTCATTTTCCCTCAGTACCACCAATGCCATATACATCATCACATGCACCCTCTACCATAAACTCTATATCGGTGAAACAAAACACACCATACTCACCAGACTGAAACAGCACCTGTACAACATTGGGGAAGGTAAGCTTACCACACCTCTGGTTCAACACTTCCAACACCACCCAATCAATAACCTCATTGTTTCCGGCCTCGAAGCGAACGACCGCTGGACCAGTGGGCAGAGAAAAAGAGCAGAAAAAATCTGGATCGACAAAACTCATCACCACCACACCCAAAGGCCTCAATGCCGAATAACCTCACCCTCTCTCCACAGTTTTATCCCCCCCCCCCTCTTCCCCTGACCCTTACCCCCTCTCCTCTCTTTCACCGGGGGGGAGTGATAAAGGGAGGGGGGGGCCTCCCTTTATCACTAGCCCCTACACCCCCTCCCCCATTTAACCCTGACCCCAACCCTAACCCTAACCCTAACCCTTGTCTCCACTCTCCACCCCCCTCTAACCCTGACCCCAACCCCTTAACCATAACCCTAATCCCAACCCCTTGTCTCTACTCTCCACCCCCTTCTAACCCTGACCCCTGGACCACTACCCCAGGACAATAGATTCCCTGGGACACCTCTGGAGAAAGGACAGTACCACAATAAAAAGTTTCCTTAAAGTTTCCTTATCATACGTGTCTTTTTATTCTCCATTCGCTGCTCCTTTATCCCCAACTTCAGCTGAATCTCAGAATGGGCTCATTCCAATAAAACACAATGTTGCAATACACTGCGCAGGTCCTGCTTTTTAATGTCTTTTAATCTTTTATTCTTTTACTTTTTATTCCTTTTATCTTTTTATTTATATCTGCATATTGTTGCCTGTTATCCTGCACTTGTTTACATTTATTCCTTTCCCATAAATAATTATTTCTAATATACTTCCTTACATTATTTGTTATGTGTATTTATTCTTTCTCATATATATGTGTCTGCATGCAAAACCTTTTAAGCATTTATCTTTTATCTTTTAGCATGTTCTTACCTCGCTAAATTAAATATTTTGTACTTATTTATACTTAAGGTTTGCTACTGTTCCCTATGCATGCAGGAATTTGAATAATTATAAAATATATTGCACGCCTCCTTACAATCTTCTTATACCTATCCCTTTTTATCAATATTATTTTATCCAGAGTTTTTAAATATCTATCCTTATGTCTATTTTATTCATGTTATATATATTTCCTTCTCATTCTATGTCAGTACTTCTTTTCCTTTTAGTCCCTTTTATCCTTGGGGACCTGTGCTTTTGTGCGCACACATTAGATTAGATTAGATTTCCTTTATTGTCATTGTACAGGTACAACGAGATTGAGTTTGCAACTCCCCATCACATACATGATGAACATCGGATTGGGGAGAGCAAAGCCGCTGCGTTTGTACGCGCCGCCATCTTGCCATCTTGTCATACATGAGGGAGCACACACGTGACCATCAATTTTATGCAGGATTACCAACAGTTTTTAGTACTTTTATATGTAGCACTTATGCATGCCTTTTTCATTTTTTGATTGTTATTTTTGTATGACACTCTTTTATATCATGCACAAATTGGATTTTACCTTCTATAGATGTCTGGTGTTGTCACGGTGGTGCTCCCTCCGTGGTGTGCCTAAACACAGGCCCCCTCTTGTCTTGTTTTTATTGGGACTCACTTTTATCAGGACCTGTGCAACACCCTGCCACAAACAAAAAGGCTCCTCCCAGGTAGCAGCTTGCCTGCCCACTGGTCGTCCTTGCTTCGGGACCACATCCTGGTCCTTCTTCATCGCCCTAGGGTCGACCGAGCTGGGATCCGGACCTGGACCTCCTGGGCAGGGAGCTGTCCTCTACCTCTCACCCATCATTCCATACAGAAATAAAACACAACATACAGAAATATCGCTCACACTCATACATTCCTTAACAGATCAGTAGGCCAGTGCAATAAAACCAAAAAACAGGATTACCCAACCCCAATCCAAACCTAAACCTAAACCTCTACCTCCCTCCTAACCCTAACCCCCACCCTCCCTGTCCTAACCCTAACCTCCTTCCCTCCACTAACCCTAACCTTCCACCCCCCCATTTAAACCTCTACCTCTCTCCTAACCCTAACCCCCACCCTCCCTGTCCTAACCCTAACCTCTCTCCCTCCCTTTCCAACCCTAATCCCCATTCTCCCTCCCTAACCACCACCAACCCACATTACCTCCTTCTTGCTCGTTTACCGATGGGGAGCCCGGCCCGACGGCTGCGGTGGATCTCTCCTGGGGATCATCGTCCAACATCCTAAACTTGACCACTTTGTTTCAACCAGATGCTGCCCAGGTGTGCCTGCTGGAGAGGGGACTCACATTTATTCCAAATCCAAATACTTTTGATAAGTGGGAGCTGCGTGGGGACCTATATCAGTATCACAGACAAATTCAATTATTAGACTATTTTCAAAATGATAATTCGGGTGGGGTGCCCTTTACCCTCCCGTCCAACTGGGAGCTCCCTTGGGAGCTGTTGGACGGCAGGGTGAAGCCGTTAATTCTTATGGAACTCTTCCAGAAAGAGTGGATCCTCTCTACCTGGAGGATAAAAAATCCATCCAGAAATTACAAGAAAATCCAAATATAGTCATCAAACCGGCAGATAAGGGGTCAAAAATAGTCATTATGGATAAACAACAATATACCATGGAAGCCAACAGGCAACTTAATAACCCTAAGTATTATAAACCCATCCAGGGGAGTACACAAACACAAACATGTGTACGTGTTATTATACAACAACTTTACCATAAGAAATTTCTGACGGCTAAAAAGCGTGATTTTCTATTTGGACCCAACGACCCACGCGATAGACTGTTTTACCTCCTCCCTAAAATCCATAAAGATCCACATACCTGGAAGGTTCCCCACGTGGATCCCCCTGGTAGACCTATAGTCTCTGATTGTAGCAGCGCCACTTACAATATTGCACTTTACATAGGCTCCTTTCTTGGTGACCTCTCCTGCAGGCACCCCAGCTATCTAAAGGACACGTATAATTTTTTAGATATCATCCGTCCTGTGGTACTGCCGGCCCACGCGCTCCTCTTCACCATAGATATTGATAGTTTGTGGACTAATATCAATACAGAGATGGGACTTCAGGCTGTTAACAATATCTTTCGCAGGTATCCTGACACAACTAGGCCGGACGCCGAGATTCTGCAACTGCTGGAAATATGTCTCATATGCAATGACTTTGATTTTGACAGTAAACACTATTTGCAGATTGAAGGCAAGGCGATGAGACACAGATATGCCCCGTCCTATGCTAATATCTATATGAGTGAGTGGGAGCGGGAGGTGCTAGCAAAGCGCTCATTAAAACCTACCTTTTATCTCCGGTTCCTTGATGACATCATCGGAGTCTGGCCACATGGAGAGAATAGTTTTAGGGATAAAACTAGGATCCATACTTTAAACAACCACTACCCTTCAATTAAAGTTAAACACATTTTAGACCTGAGTGAGGTTAACCTTTTAGACACAACAGTCTTTTTTGAGAACGCCAATGCTGACAATTAGAGACTACTCACCCGGGTCTATTTCAAGCCGACAGATGCCCATGTGCTGCTTCACAAGATTAGTTACCATCCGAAGCATACATTTAAGGGCATAGTCAAGTCGCAAATCATTCATTTCCATAGACTCTCCTCATGTGAAGCCGACTTATATAGCTGTATTTCCACTCTATTCCACAGTCTTAAACAGAGGGGGTATTCCCAGTGATTCCTCAGATCCACTAAACAAAGCAAGCTGGCATCTCTCGCTCCCGCTGGCTCTGTGGTCCCTTCTCCTGTTGAGGCTGTTGGGCAGCGACCCCTTGTGGGGAATAATGGTACAGACCCAGCTGATTTTGTCCCTTTAGGCACAACCTACTCCAGGCCATATCTGCAACTACAGAGTCAGTTTAAGAATGATTTTCAACAAACAATGACTAACCACAAATTCAATAAATTCAGGGTAATTTCAGCATTTAGAAAGAACAAAAAACTCAGAGACATGCTGTTTAAAGCCAAACTCAACAGACAGATCAGTAGTAATGAGAGGGACAGACACTGGGCTTTTACATCCCTGAAGTTTCTGTTTAACCCACATGAGGGAGCTGGAGCTTCAATAATAAATAAATGCAGCCTTCACAGCCACAACCTGGTTTATTGTATTATATGCCAGGTCTGTAAGCTGTTATATGTTGGAGAGACAGGAAATACTTTATTAATAAGGCTAAAACAATATATTTACAGCATTAGGGAGAACAGACTGACCACCCCATTGGTACAGCACTTTCAGATTCATCCCATTCAATATTTTAAGATCCTTGGTCTACAGACATGTGCCACGTGGACCGGAGGACAGCGTAAACAACAGGAAAAGATATGGATAGAGAAACTTAAGACCAAAGCCCCACTCGGGCTCAATGTCTAATAACCTACCAGAATAGTAGAGGGTGACGGGGGAATCTTGAATAAGAGAAATAAAAGGTTTAATCAGAACTGGTGTGTAAATGTGTGCTCTGTAATACCTACTGTAATTATTTTTAATGGTAATTATGCCTACTCTTCCTCACAAAACTTACCTGATCACACTTGTCTTGAAGTACCAAAGCTGCAGAGTGAGGACTAACACGATCCAACTTCTCTTGAATCCACCCTCCCCTGGACAGAAACCAGCTCTTGACCTTTTGACCTCTGCCTTGCTGGAACCCAATTGACTCCATATATATTTAAAGAAAAAAAATTGGGGATGTGAGAAGAGTTATGTTTACCAGCTTTAATAATTACCCAACTCCTTGCTGGCATTTGGTCTTTTTGTGATTATTATTGTCCTTCTGTTGTTCTCTCAGGCCGGTGGCGGTCTGGGCCCGGGAGCTGCCTTTGCACTTATTGTTTATTAAGGTTCAAGCCCCGAAGGGGCAGAACCCTAATAAGTTTGTGCCTATTTGTTATTTAAATTCAAATTCAAATAAGCTTTATTGGCATGAATGTTCAGGTTACATTATTGCCAAAGCAAAATTACATATTAATGAATAATAACATTTCACAAGAAATAAACACGATCACAATATACCAAATACATTTTAAATATACATTTGTTTAAAGATGTAGTTAATCAGAAACATGTTCGGAGCTTGTAGCACCTCTTATTGTATGGCAACAGAGCTTCAGGACTAGCTGGCAGAGAGGACTCTTCTTTGTTCAACTCTTGGCACTGCAGGGCCCTGTACTGGTAGGAGTGGGGGTCGCTAGATCGGAGGTGTTTATAAAATTTGATGGCTCGTTTTTGAATTTTAATTATTAGGGGGTATTGACCAAGTTCTGCCCTGCATGTGTTACTGGCTGTGTGTCTGTGGACTCTAAGTATGTTTTTGCACAATTCTGTATGTAGGGTTTCTAGTGGATGGGGGGTGGTCTCGGTTCGCTTCCAAACGAACTGCGGTACGGTTCGCTTCTGGTGAGAACATGATCCGACCTCGATCCGGCCCACCTGGAGAAAGCATTGCGCCTTTTCGGACTAAACCAGCTCTGGTAGCAGGCTGCGCTGTGCATTATGGGTAGTATTGTAAGCCTTTCGTCTCTACAACATGCACATGCAGCAAGATTAATAATCGTGGACAGACGTGGACTCGTGGGGAGGTGCAGTGCCTCATAGGGATTTGGTCAGATGATTATATAAGCTCACAACTTTCGACAAAACACAAGAACACGGAAACCTACTCACTCTTTAGCAAACGGCTCCGGGAAATGGGGTTTCTGAGGTCGGCTGCACAGTGCCGCATTAAGGCAAAAAAAAAAACTCGCCAGGAGTACATCAAAGTGCGCGATGCGCTTAATAAAACAGGAAGTTCTGGTAAGGAGAAAGACAAATTTCCTTGGTTCGACGAGCTGGACAAAATATTGGGGACAAAACCGGTCGTTGATCCAGCGGATGTTGTGGAGTCCCATGAGAGTTCAACACTATTGCCTGCTTCCAATGATGCTAGTACAGCTGATCTGGCTCCCGCATCCGACACGGATGTTGATGGTGAGTTTATTCAACTTTTCGCAGTTGCCAATACCAACCACTTAAAGTTACAGAAGTTATCCCGTACAGCTGTGTCTGTAGTGGAGACCGTAGAGCCAGTCGCTAGGGCAACCAGGGTCAGAGATGCCAGAGGAACGGAGTAAGTCAAAACATGATAAGGGGTAAGACACTGAGCACCAGGGAGGAAGGGCAGAGTTGTGAGGCCTTCACGCAGAGAGCACCTCAATGTGGAGACCTGACAATTGCTCCTTGATCAAGCTTCAATAAACCTTCTTTGTAAGACATCATCAGCTCCGGGACCTCTTCCTTCCTTAAGTTAACTTGTGTATCAAATATTCCATCACAAATACTAACAGGAGAATACACTGTTTACCATTGGCAGAGCATTTTGGCAAATTTTTCTTGGGCGCTACCCACATAATCAGCTGTGCTGCTCATCCCACAAATGCATGATCCTTACAAGTTGGACATCATTGTGAGGGTAAATAAATAGGCTTTCCAACCATGTCAAATACAATGACAATTAGCATTGTAACAACAGAGAAATAATACACCAAACACAAGTTTCCAAACTTTTTTTCCCCAGTTTATATACATATCTTTAGGAGCACCGGAGGACACAGAGGAACATGATTTCATTCAGATTACCTGTCTCATGAACTACTGTCAGGATATAGTGACCGTTTTATAAAAATAACTGTTTTAATCATATTTGCTCCATTTCTACCCACTACAGCTTTAACCACCATCAGTTTCTACTACAGGATATGTACCTGTTGTTTCCCTCCTGACCTCCAGGTGGCGACTTTCTTTCCCTTTAAAGTAAAAAAAAAAACAGACCGGAAGTACTTTGAACCGGAAGTGTGGTTGTCTGGTTGTGATCTCGGGCCGGCGGCGGGATAGTTGTTCCGTAAAAGCTGACGAACAGATTAGATCCGTTTCGAGGCGGAAGAGCTGCAGGTGAAGTAAACACTTTAATAACGTTTCTTTGAGCCGGAAGTCAAAGTGAATATAGCGTTAGCACGCTGGGCTAGCTCTATGCTAACAGCTAGTTAGCTTCGGCCTGCTGCTGTGTGGGTAACTGCTAGGGTTAGCCTTAGCGTTAGCTCACTTTAATGTGTGCTCCTGTTCTCTGGTTGTGTTTTAGTCCAGTTTGAGAGGAGTTTCTCAGTTTGTCTCAGTTGCTTTGCTTCGTTTCTACAATCATCCTCAACATGTGTCAAACAGGAAGTGCGTTTCTCCAAACAGCTGGTCCAAACCTGTCTCTGTGAACTGTCTCTTTAACCAGATCACACGCATTCAGGCTGCAGCTGTGTGACCTTTGATAGTTTCCATGGAAACCAGAGCATCCCTCAGAGAAGAGCTGCAGGTGTTTCCAGGCTAACATGGACCATGTTATCAGCACTACGTGGATGGGAGTCAAACCGGAGGAGACAGCAGGACCTGAACATCTCTGTGTGACTCCAGGACAACAGAGTCCAGCAGTCAGAGTGGAGACCTGCTGGATCTCAGAGACCAGGACCAGGAGCCCGTTTCAGAAAGCAGCTTTAACAAACTCTGAGATGGAAAAGTTTTCGGTTCCAGAACAGCTGATCAGAGTTTGTTCGATCAAATGTGAAGATGAAAACAGCCATCATCAATGGAGCTCCGATACTACGATTCACCATGGCAACAGGTAAATAAGAGGCAGAGCCTCCATCTGAATCCAGTCCACCTAGAGATATTAATGAATGGATACGCTGACTGTGCACATGTCTCTTTAAAAAGTGTCAATAAGACAATAAAGTTGAATTCAGTGTTGTCCATGAACTCATACTGACATTTCCTTAATGGATGATGAAGTGGTGAATGTGACTGTGTTACACTGTAGTCTACATTACATTAAATAGAGTTATTCAGCTTTAATGTGACTGTATTAGACTGTAGTCTACATTACATTAAATAGAGTTATTCAGCTTTAATGTGACTGTATTAGACTGTAGTCTACATTACATTAAATAGAGTTATTCAGCTTTAATGTGACTGTATTAGACTGTAGTCTACATTACATTAAATAGATTTATTCAGCTTTAATGTGACGGGACAAAACACAGGAGCAGCAACTGAAGATGAAAAACATCAAATTTATCCATCAGAGACAGAGAGACTTGACTGTGAGCTCCCAGTCGGATCCAGTTATAATGGGTTTGGTGATTTAAAGGTTCAATAGAGTAGATGTTAAATAGTAGAAAATCTATTTGGATCTCGGCTCAACAGCATTCAGTGACTTTATTTCAGCTACTTCAACAGATGGAGTCAATTTAAACACAGTCAGTGAAATGCTGTTAAAACCCGCTCAGACTATACGCAGACTATTTAAAGAACTCTCTAACTCCATTCTGCAGCTGCACCACCATCCTGCTCACTCACAAATATTAACAGATCATCTACAATATTAGAGGAATTCTGTTCCATCAGTGGGACCAGATAGAGATCATATTCATTGATCCTATGTGTCTGAGCTTCATGCTGATCTTTACTGTTTAAACTGAGATTACACATTATGAGCAATAAACATGTTAGTGGAGCTGCTCTAACAGACTGACAGCTGTCTGTGTTCAGAGTCACAGTGTTATAAAGAAGAAGGACATGCAGAGGTTTGATTCTGAGCTGAGGGAGACTTGATGCCGTGTGATATTTGAATGTTCAAAGAAATGACTGACAACACATAAAAGAGTCACTTTAGACAGTCCAGAGTAACAAACTAATGTCTGACACACAGTAAACCTTCGATACGGACTGAATGACTGAGGAACTATAACACTAATCACACTTTCTGAAACAGAGACCAGGACCAGGAGCACTACAAGAGCGAAACGGAGGAGGACCAGCAGAACCCGGACCAGCGGAGCAACATGGTCCCCAGAAGACCAGCAGCAGGCTCGTCCTCTGATCCCACCGATGTTCAGGTCAGTGTTCATGACTTCATGGCTTCATAACGACACTAAGGACAAGAGGAAGAGTCAATAACTGAATAACTGTTTAAATTACTGTTTAAACGACACAAAACTGATGTTTTTACCCACAAAACTGAAAACTGTGATGAAAAATGACACATGCGTAGGTAGGAGGAAGTTACCACTTTTATTGTGTAGTCTGAGTAACTTGACGTCATAGAAAGCAGAAAGCGGTGGAGGGTCCGCGGGGATACGACCTGCAGCTGAATGTTTTATATGAGAGGAGAAGGCTCCGTCTTATCTCTTTAGAAACTAACATTATATTATTTTGCGCTGCAGACGCTTCATATCCAGGTCAATTCACACACCTGTGAGTAAGGCATATAAACAAGAATCTTTGCACTTACCTGATGTCAGCACAACGATTATAAAAACAAGCACCGGGTAGATGTCTATGTACAATGAAGCAAGCAATGCTGATCACGGATTCAGGATTATCATTCGCTGAAGGGAAAAAAAGTCCTGCAACTTCACCTGAGTGTCGCACAGTAACATTACAGACAGCAAACTGTAGGGCTATTAATCAACAGGGAATAGTTTGAGTTTGGGCAGCGAGCGTGACCGCCGTAACTGGAGCAGCACTTAAACTCTGGGTTAGTAGGTTGCACGGACTCGTGTCATTAAAGCTGCACATTTCCTCTGTCATCAGAGGCTTCCCCCACTAGGGGTAGGCGATATGGCAAAAATATCATCATATCATGATTTTTTTCAGGCAGGATCACGATCCACGATGATTTCACAATTCTTTTTTCATGCTGGTTTTAAAGACACTTTTGCAAATTACTGAACATTACAACCAAACTAATTTCCCCATTTTAAAAAATCCAGCCCTATAAGCTAATAAAACATAAGGAAAAAGAATAACAGATCATTAAGGCCTAACAGATTTTAATCAAGTGTGCATTTCTGCGAAGTATGAACATTCAACAAGAACTTTGACTTGGTTTAGACTTTTGCATTGATCCCATCCCAAATTGAACATTGGTTTCAGAAGGTAAACAACAACACTCAAGTAAAGTGCACTCTTGCTACATAACATTAAAGAAACTGAATTTGGAATTGTAAATCAGGTAGCTGATTAGACACAGATCCACAGGTGGAATATAGGCAGCCGTAATAATTACTACTGTCAGCTCTCTGGGCAGATAGAAGGGTCGACACATCACTGACAGAACCTCTAAATCGGGAACAGTGACTGTCAGTGATTCGGCTGTTTGTACACCAGCCATTATAGCCATAGTTGAGTATTTAGCAGCTACAGAGAGATATTTCCCTTTTTAGTTGGTAGGGACCAAAAACAGAGCTAAAAGAGAGAGAATAGCAATAACAATAAACATAGTAGGAGAAATAAAAAAAAAAGGAGAGCAAAAGTCAATACACATAAAATAGAAAAAAACAATAAGGACATACAAAAAACGTCGGTTTTAAAATGAAAGAACTTAACAGTTTGTGTATGAATGTGCAATCTGCAGAGTTAACAACAACACTCCATCTTACATTCCCCATCATCAACTAGATAATGGGGGTGTTGACCGATAATTAAGAAATGTCAAAGGGGGGTATATGGTGATCAATCAAATGTCTACAGAGGGACACGGCCCTGCAGTTGGTTGTCACAGGTGGTAGTGCATTAGTCAAACAGGAACATTGTGGGTTGTGTTCCACTGACATGCTCTAAATGTTCTTTATGGTTCTAGATAGGTCGCTCCACCATGGCATCTCACTGACTCTCTCTCTCTCTCACTCTGTCTGTATGTCTGTTGCTATAGAAACGGAGAGGAAGAAAGGGACTGATTCATCAGAGAGTTCATACTGGAGAGAAACTACACAGCTGTGACCAGTGTGGGAAAACTTTCACTTTGGGGGGTAACCTCAAAGTCCACCAGCGCATTCACACTGGCGACAAACCCTACAGCTGTGATGAATGTGGGGTAGCATTCACTCAATCAGGTTACCTAAAATCACATCAACGCATTCACACTGAAGAGAAACCCTACAGCTGTGATGACTGTGGGGCAGCTTTCACTCAATCAGGCCCCCTAAAAACACATCAACGCATTCACACTGGAGAGAAACCCTACAGCTGTGATGAATGTGGGGCAGCGTTCACTACATCAGGTGCCCTAAAAACACATCAACGCATTCACACTGGAGAGAAACCCTACAGCTGTGGTGACTGTGGGGCAGCTTTCACTACATCAGGTAACCTAAAAACACATCAACGCATTCACACCGGAGAGAAACCATACTGGTGTGACCAATGTGGGAAAACATTTTCTCGGGCTAGTACCCTTAAAGACCACCAACGCATTCACAGTGGAGAGAAACCGTACTGGTGTGACCAGTGTGGTAAATCTTTTACTGATGGTAGTTCCCTTAAAACCCACCAACGCATTCACACAGGATTGAAACCGTACTGGTGCGACCAATGTGGTAAAACTTTTTCACGGTCTGGTCAACTTAAATCCCACCATCGCATTCACACTGGAGAGAAACCTTATAGGTGTGACCAATGTGGTAAAACTTTTTCTCAGAGTAGTAGCCTTAAATTCCACCAACGCATTCACACTGCATCGTTTTGAACGTTTCTCAGAGCCCAGCTTGGTGTTTCCTCCTGCCTCGTCCCCATGCCCTGATAGCTGTGTTATATTCTGAGCACGCTGGCTGACCTGCAACGAATCCTGGTTGAGGAATGGAACGCCATCCCACAGCAACGTGTGACCAGGTTGGGGACCAGCATGAGGAGGAGTTGCCAGGCTGTTGTGGCTGCGTATGGATCTTCCACCCGCTACTGAGGCTCCTGACGGTGTATTAAATGAATAAAGTGTAAAATAGCCAATATGTCTTGTTTGTTCCTTGTTACTGATAGAGAGTTCAATCATCCAATCCACCAAACAACTCAAAACAAGAGTCAATACCAACAGGAGAATACACTGTTTAGCATCTGCAGAGAATTTTGGCAAATTTTACAAGGGCGCTACCCAAATAATGAGCTGTGCTCCTCATCCAATGCATGATCCTTACAAGTTGGACATCATTGTGAAGGTAAATAAACAGGCTTTCCAACGATGTAAAATACAATGCCAATTAGCATTGTAACAACAGAGAAATAATCCATCAAACACAAGTTTCCAAACTTTTTTTTCTGAGTTTATATATGCATATTGTAGGTTGAAGAAATGGCAAAGGGCCCCGCTGCCCCAGAGAGAGAGAGATGGAGACGGAGGGAAACTATTCATGCCAAGTCGCACCGAGGGAACGTGTCCGCCGACAACATCCAGCAATGTCAGAGAAATGGAGACGGACAGAAACGACTCAAGCCGAGTTCACCCCGTGGGATCCAACAGACCCAGAATGCAGAGGTCCAGACAGAACCTGTTACCACTCCTGGGGCCTCAAGTGCAAACGTTGCGCACGTACTAAAATGTTGCGTACGCTGTGTTTCACGCTCACGCCGGGATGTATAAAAATCAACGTGACGTGAGAATGTGCGGTCTGTGCCGCAAACTCTAGACCAGTCATGAGAATGTGCGGGCCGTCCTCCAATCTCTGTCATTTGGCAGTGTCAAACTATAAAGTACTGAAACTCACCAAATGTGTAAAGATAATTTGTCCACTCAAATTACTGAGCTTTGTTTATGAAGTGGGGGAAAAAAAACATATTTCTTCACTAGTTTGCGCATAATGTTTAACATCAGAAAGGCACAACAAAAACACATTTAAACTTATTTCCCAGAGACGACAAGCCTTAACCACTGTGCCAAAACCAAGATCGTGTGCTGCACAATGTGGCAGACCAACATGGTGTGCCTGTGCTCCAGGAGCTACAGATGGATGAACCGGACCCTGGCCCACCTAACAATGAGCCAAATGCAGCAGCTATACAGCGCCGTTTGGATGTGATACACAGAATGTAAAGCAACGAGGTAAGTTGAGACAAATATTTATTTTTTAACAAGGTTTTTTAATATGTGACTTATCTCACCAAGAACGTCATTCATTATTTTTAATTCGTTGCATATATCCTTCATTGTATTAGTCTCTCTCTGTGACTCCAGCACAGCGTTAGTGAGGCGCCGCAGACCGGTTTCCCTCAGCAGTCGATGCCCGAAGGCGTAGCTGACCGTGCGCTCCCGAGGCGCGTGAGACGCGCGTCTCATGCGGGCAGTGTGTCCACTCTAACCTGTTAACATGGACGCCGAAATAAAAAACAACACGCCACGCAGCCGGCACGCGAGCCTCATGCGGGCAGTGTGTCCACCACTTAAGAGTTCCTGTAACACTGACCCCGACGGGAAAGCAAAGATTTTACCTCTGATGCCGTATTATTTGACTTCATTAACCACTATCAGTCCAAGAATTCAAGTTTATAGAAAATCAACTACATATATATTCTTTAGTAGTCTGGGTTATGACAAATTGGTAATTATATAATAAATATATGTATAAATTGGTCATAATATATCATTGGGTGAACCTGGGACGTCGGGAAACACTGTTGAACCCTCTGGAGGTCACGGGCCTATCAGCGAAACAGCGAGGAAAGAGGGCACGCACTTGATAACCCAGAAGATGCCATCACTCACTTGACCACTGTTACGGCCTCTCAAACAATAACAACAACATTTCCTATGAGAATAAATGTAACTTTGTGCAGTTTGTATCTGATAGAATGTTCAGAACTTTGCATTGGATTCAGTTATTGGGGCCGTTTTAAATAACTTTCTAAGCAGCAGAAACACAAAATAATACAAAAACTCAAAAAACTTTCCTGAGAAATTAATTCTCTATCCATTATTTTACGTTTTCCCACTCTTACCTCATTGTCCATATAAACATGTTCCAACTGATGAGGCCCCTACTCAGTATAAACATGTTCTAACTGATGAGGCCCCTACTCAGTATAAACATGTTCCAACTGATGAGGCCCCTACTCAGTAGCAGCGGGTTATCTTCCGGCTGATATGTGAAAATGATGTTACCTTTTTTATAAAGGCATGAAACTTGTTACACTTGAACAGTTTGGAGCCCTGAACATTTTCAGATATGGAGCCATCGCAAAAACACCTCGTGGCAGCCCTGGCGCCCATTTTACTTTCCACCATAACCAAATTATGTATTTTGCATTATATCTCCTGAACCAAACATGATAACACAGAAAAGATGATGTCTACCCCTATGTTTTGATGGCCAACGTTTCCAATGATACCATTCACAACATCATAAACTGTTCAGGTGAATAGAAAGTTGCGTTTATTCTGATAAGAAATGTTGTTATTGTTGTTATTCATATAATATATCATTTTAAAGCTCTTTTTGTGCTCTTTATGTTGGAACTATCCATGGGCACCTCAGTGTCATGAAAATGTGACTGATGGATAGAATATAGTCTAATCTTTACAACGATGTATGACTTCATCATATTGTGTTGGTTACCCTCTTTTATACTGGATCTATGTGTAAAATGGCAAAAAAAGATGGAAACACGTGTCCGCGTGCAAGCGGCGCCGCGCTCCTAGTAGTTTCAGCAGGTAGATCAGCTGTTCCAGCAGCAGAAACAAAATAAAACTCCCCAAAACCGTCTTGGTTTGTCTTTCCACAGGCCTCTTCCACTGTTCCAACAATATGGTTGAAAAAAACCTCTTAATCCACAGCGTTAGATGGGAAAATGTGCCGATGCTTCATGTCGTTTCCCCCCGTGTCTGTCTCTCCCCGCAGAGCAGCTGCTGCGGGAAAGGGGGGGTGGTATTATTCGAATAATAATTGAATAATTCCCACTGATTTTCGAATCGTATTTTTGCTTGGAATGCACATCCCTACCGTGTATTGTGAGAAGGCATCAGGAGCCACGAATGCATAGATCTCTTTTGCACGAGGAGTTAGCGGCACCTGCCAGTATCCTTTCAACAGGTCAAGTTTTGTTACACACTCTGCACCACCAACATGATTGACACAGTCCTCAACTCGGGAGAAGAGGAAAACAGTCTGGTTTTGTGACCACATTCACCTTACAACAAATAGTAGAACAAAACGAAAGAGCCATAACTCAACTACATGTTGGCAGCTCGGAGATAAAGGTTAAATGAACAGTTTGTAATATGCCTATGAGGTTGCAGTTAAGTCTATCAGTGTGTTCCCATCCGTGTACATCCGTACTTACACTTACAAATTTGAGTGCATAAGTGAGTTCACACTGAAGTATGGTAAAATGCAGTGCACTCGAAGTACCCGGATGTTGTACTCAAAAAGATCAAATCGTTGAGTGCGGAACGCTGGACCCTTTTCACACTCAATAGTCACCATCTTGGCTACGTAGCAGAAGGGGCGGGACCGGGACCACTATTCAAACGTGAAAATGGCGGCAGATGATGCAGGAGCTTTTGCGGTGCTGAACAACGTACCTTATGGATGTCAATGGGCTACGTAGATAACAGAATAAAACAATAAGTAAACATACCGGTGCATTTTCAGCCAACAGGAGGACACATCGCAGGCGACGACGTTGGAAACGTAATTTCCACTTTGCTTTCGTTTTCTGTGTATTCTTGATCAACAAAGCAGGCAGATATTTTGGTGGGTAGTGGACGGGTAAAACCTGAAGGAGGCAGCAATGCAACACAAAGCATGCCAGCTGCCGTAAAACCCCGAAGAAGAAGAAGATATTTTGGCGGGTAGCGAGCCGCGGTGAAATGCTGTGATCGTCATTTCCGGTAAGTGCGCCACAGAGTATTCGATTTGAGACGACCCTACCCCGTTGAAATTCACGCACTACCCAAGTAAGTACAGAGTGCACTACATTAGAGTGTACTTCAGGAAGTAGGTGAATTGGAACACACTGTATGTGTCAAATAGCTGCAAAAGGCCTTCTTGTCATGTGAATAGCGAGGGCAAGCGTAGGCTCTTTTGTAGTAATGTTCTCTGGTGTCTGGTGTTGATGTGCACAACGCTACTCGCTACCGGAGCTGGTTTAATCCAAAAAGGTGCAATGCTTTCACCAGTTGGGCTGAATCGAGGTCGGATCATGTTCTCACCACAAACGAAGCGTACCGAACCGTACCGCAGTTCGTTTGGAAGCGAACCGAGACCTCCTTGAAGGGCTGGTCTCGGTTTGCTTGTTTTGGTGCCTACCCGAGTGTGATTGCTGTGTTCACACCTGCCCAAACAACCCGCACCAAGAGGGTAAACGCTCCAGGGTTCCATTTAACCCAACTAAACAAGGCAGGTGTGAATACGCCCTAATATTAGTAAACGGTTGATAAAGATGTTAATTAACAGGTATGTCATGAAGTTCACAGCTAAGCCATAAAACTGTTTGTTTTTGTAATAGTTTATTTAAGGTTTATGATTGTCCACTTACTTGTCCATGCTCCAATTCATGACAAATTATGGCACAGGTTGAGATCAGTGGACACACTCCACGGTCTTCATGTAGAGGTTTGCTTGTTCCTTTCTCTTCATGTAGACGTTCCTTAACATATAGTCTAACCTTCAAATTATTGTGCACGTTATGTAAGCATTACTTAACCATATATGT
The DNA here is from genome assembly GCF_015220745.1 of Sebastes umbrosus. NCBI lineage: Eukaryota > Metazoa > Chordata > Actinopteri > Perciformes > Sebastidae > Sebastes > Sebastes umbrosus. Next base: position 1,318,079 of record NC_051280.1, on the reverse strand, counting down.
GAAAACATGGGTCCCTTATCATAACAGGGTGCAGTCCAATGATCGAGATTTTGCCCTTAAAGTTAGAATCATTTATAAAATCATTAAAGCTGCACACCACTCCAAAAGCACCTCCACTAGAGAGGCACCTCCTACCATCAATAAAATGATGGTGAACCTATCCTTCTTCATTAAATCTGCCAGCCCATCCTCCACCACACAGCTCTTGATTGAGGGAAATGCAAAGAATTGAGCTTATAGCATGCTCCTGATATTTAAGCTGAAGTAGGCGAGATTGGAGAAAATATGATTTAAAAAAAGTTATTTTTATAAAACGTGTCCTCCGGTGCTCCTAACGAAATCTACAAGATTTCACAGACCGGAGGAAAACAAGCAGTCAGAGCTGATCTGAGGTCTGCTGTCCATCTGCCGTCTATGAGAGCCGGCTGTCAATCACTCGCAAACTCCGACCAAACGGTCAAACTAGACAGCGCTGATCAAATATGAATCAATATTCTGTTACTGTAATGTTTATTTCTCTCCTCACATGTTTTCAGAATCATCTTGTAGTGCACGGTTTAGCTGTAAAATGAGAAAGCTTGTGACGCCGCCGCCGCCATTGTGAAATCTGTTGAAGGAACGCCAAGGTCCGGTCACATGACCGGAGCACAGCCAATAGGAACACTCTCTCTCTGAAATGACCTGTGATTGGCCAAAGTCTCCCGTCACGGGCTAGATGTTCTAAAGCCTGAAAACAGAGCCATGAGGAGGAGCAGAAGTCTAGTTATCTCTCAGAACACTTGAATTACAATATGCTGAAAGGTTATTATGGGGTTTTTGCCCAATGATGCCAAAAATATACTGCCTACTGTAGCTTTAAGAGAACATTATCAGAACATCATTGATAACGAAGTGGAGAGGCTGCTTTCTTTCTCTGTCCAGGACTGGAAGGGACCATTTGAGGTGGCATCAATCTGTGCCAAAAGGAACCAGGGACGCAGACTGCTCTCAGACACAGTGGAGCACACGGAGGCCATGATTGTGGCAATACTCGCCGATCTGAGGCCACAGACGCCAGTCCCACTGGCGACAGCGACCACAGGGGCCCCACCTGCACCAGTTCCTGCAGGCCCGCAGACCACGTGGCTCAGGTCCACACTACCCAGGCCGGGGGAACCGGACAGGTAGGGGGACCCCCTCCACCCCAGCCCAAGTCCTGCCTCCTCCACAACCAGAGGTGGCGGTAACACAGCCGGCCACTACAACCCCCACAACCACTGAAGATGCCACTGCAGGCGACTGGTTACCACAATTGGACCTAGAGGAGAGGGATGATGACCCTCCCACTCCACTTCCACCTTCACCTCCACCTCTTCTACCACAACAACCCCCCAGACCTCAAAGACTTCGGTGGAGCTCCACTAGAAGACCAGACAACACTTCCTCTGCTGCTGCTCCACCTCAACCCGCTCCTCCACCCACTAATGGGGCGGTGTCTTCAGGAGGTGATGAAATAGTGGACTTGACAGAGAACAATCTGGACACACTGTTGAGCCTGGCCAGAGAGGGGACTCAAAGAAGAATTCGTCCCACCCTACTGACTGACCGGTGGCCCACCCTACTGACTGACTTGTTAACCCCAATCAGATCCACGGGCATACAGAGGGCTGTCCAGACCCGAGTCCCCCTGTCCCAAACAGCCACAACCCCTGTGCCACCACCCACATCAACTGAGTGCAGACCCACCAGGCACCTTAACACAAGCCATAAGCTGCAGAACTGGACCCTCACCATGCTGAAAAAATGGCTCATTATCGGTGACTCTAATGTGGCCAGGTTCCCACCCTGTGATGTGCCAGACCTTCAGATAGATGCCTACCCAGGTGCCACCTTTAGGCACGCTGAGGCCATTTTGAACAATGCCATGGTCACTACCACTGTGGAAAAGGTTATCCTGTCGTTTGGCATCAACAACTGAAGTCAAAAGGCCAAACCGACTGCTGCCAAACAGCTACAGAGGGCACTCAGAGTGGCCACTGCCAAATTCCCTCAGGCTTTGGTCGTCGTTCCTGAGATCGACTTCTCTCCCTATCTGCCACTGTGGGAACGAAGCAACCTCAAGGCCCTAAACACACAGATCACAGGTCACTGTGAGTGTCACGGGTGAGCCCGTGCCCTATGAAGTAACAGGCACGCACACACACTGCAACGCCACCTCCATCACATATTAAATCAAGCCAGCTTGGAGGTGTTTAGTGTTACTGTAGCAGGATTTCACATCGGCATCAGTACTTCTTAAACGCGGGAGGCCCGCCGACAAAGTAATACTTTTCTTAACGTGGGTCTTAGTGTAACAAATCATAAATGTATTTCTGAATTACACACAGGTACAAGTATTGTTACTGAATATTTCCATTTATTGTAAAATGTATAGTCAGTAAATTGTTTGTCACCCGTTTGTCCTCTGCTGTAGATGCTCTCCTTGGTTTAGACCAGGGGTTCTCAACCTTTTGCAACTGAAGGCCCACTTGTGATTGTCAAAACATTTCCGAGGACCACCTTCCCAAATAAATGAGTAAAAAACTTAACATGTTTATACAACAAATAATAAACTGGGCTGTAGATATGTGTTATGCCACTGTCAGCTGTAATGACCAAAATACATATTCTGCTTACCCTCAGTGAGACACTTAGGCTTGCCTCTGGGAAATAATGAGATCAAGTCGTGGTGGGATGGGTGAGAGGCTGACACGCAGAGTAGCATTCAAAGTTGCTTTCAGTTTGTTCCTTGCCTTTGATTTTGTGACAGTCACAATGGAAAACCCTGACTCACATAAATAGGTGGTGGTGAAAGGCAACAGAAATTTGATTGCCCGTTTTGACAGAGAGGGATATTGACTGGCAGCCAGTATCCAGAATGAAGCAAGGTCTACTTGTGTGAGCTGAAGCTTCAGGCTGCTGTCTGCTGATAGTTCCATCAGTTCATTTTCCAACACAGTGGAGAGAGCTATGTCTTCTGAAGCAGGATCCACAGAGAAAGGGTCCAAAATCCAAAGGTTTCCATCTCGTGCATCTTCTGGGAAGTAGTCTGTAAACTTTCCCGACAACTGAGTCAAATGCTGGGTTATAACACTGGATATGTTGACATGAGGAGTGGCTTCCAAAGTTTCACTTAGGAGTGAAAACACGTCAAATCGTCCCTCCTTGACTCCTCTGTTACACAGAATAAGTTTTTTCTTGAAGCCCTCAATTTTGTCTGAAACCAAAAACACTGCTGTTTCTGCCTTGCATTGATATATTGAGCTGATTTAACTGGTCAGATATATCTGATAAGTAGGCCAGTTTTGCACAAAAGTTACCATCAGTGTAATGCTCAGCAAGAGGGGAGTGCTGCTCTTCCAGAAATGTGTGCACTTCTTCTCTCAGTTCAAAAAGGCGATTAAGCACACGTCCCCTTGAAAGCCACCTTACTTCACTGTGGTACAACAGCTGCAAATGATCTGCATCAAGTCTTCCACACAAAGCAGCAAAACACCTTGAGTTGAGTGCATTTTTCTTAATATAGTTAACAGTTCATGACTTCATGCAGTTCTGGTGACATCTGCTTTGTAGCTAGACTTTCCCGATGTAAGAAACAGTGCGTCCACTTGGCGTCTGGCGCCCTCTCCTGGATCTGTTTTACAACACCACGATGTCTTCCCGTCATTGATGCAGCGCTGTCTGTGCAAACACCTGTACAGTATTTCCAATCAAGACCTTTTTCGGTGAAGTAATCATCAAGGCAGCGCATTACATTATCTGCCGTTGTTCTTGTTGGAAGCTCCTTGCAAAACAATAGATCCTCGTGAAGATTACTGTCCTTGCAGTATCTTACAAAAACTAACAATAAAGCGGCATTGCTAACGTCAGTCGACTCGTCCAGCTGTATGGCAAAGTATGGGCTTGCCTTTATTCCTTACAGAAGTTGGCATTCGATGTCATCACTCATGTCAATAATTCTTCTGCTCACGGTGTCATTGGAGAGTGGTATTGACTGAATTTTGGTTGCAGCGGCTTCCCCCAGTAACTCTCGGCACATATCCACAGCGCTTGGCAAAATAAGCTCCTCTGCAATCGTAAAGGGTTTCTTGCTACGAGCTACACGAGCAGCAACCATGTAGCTAGCTTTCAAAGTGGCTTTTGACTGAGTTGTTAATGTTGTGATGACTTTCTGTTGTGCCTGGAGCCCGTCCCTTTTCCTTAGGAAATATTCTTTTGGCTTCTCGACACATCCTGGGTGCTTTGTGTTTAAGTGTCTCTGGAGCTTCGATGGTTTTAGCGCCTCATTTGACAAGATTTCTCCACATTCAACACATTGTGCCTTGGGCTCAGCATCACCGCCTGCTATTACGAATCCAAATTTAATGTATTCAGGGTCATATTTCCTCACCACACGCTTCGGAGCTTTTACTGGCGCAGGGTTGTCTCCCACATCACTTTTTCGCTTTAAAAACGGTCCATTTTGTCTCACTGCATCCGAGAACGTTAACTAGCTAACAGTGGCAAACACGTTTGTCTCTACCTGATGATGTTTGGTGTTTTTACACAAGGCCTATTGAAGGAGGTTGGGTCACACTTAATCAACGCGCCTTCGGGGTACCGCACATGCGCAGTAATATCTGCTCTGCACTCGCCGAAATTGAGCCGATCGCAACGCACGACCGCAGCTCCAGTTACACTGCGCATGTGTTATACCCAATACAAGACCCGTGTCCGCCCGTGTCTCAGCCTCCTTCAATAGGCTTTGGTTTTACGGCAGCTGGCATCTTACCTCCTTTGGGTTTTACCTGTTCACTTTGCTAAATAATAATAAAAAAATAATCTAGTCTTTATAATTTAACTGTAAATGTCGTCCTATTTTTTGGACCAGATATTATTCTCCTGTTCGGTGATTGATCACTAATTATTATCAATGTGCCTTAGTAGGATCCAGTTTAATAAAGGAGGAGGCTGGAATACCTGGAGGTAGTTCAATGGAGATCGGACCTCAATGAGAGACAAGCCAGACTGGAGAGCTGCAAGGGCCCAACATTAAAGGGGCATTGCCTATGCTGCATCTTTGTAGAGTTTTGTCATTTTGCTAATTATTTTTCATTATTTTTGAAAAACCTGTTTTCTTAAATGCCAGGCCATGCTCAAATGATGGATCTCACCAAAGGAAAGAAGCATCTCGCTCAAAAGCTCTCAAAAGTGGGAGCAGAGGCTTTTCAAATACGCCAACAATGAGAACGAGAACCTCTATCAGAACCTCAGTGAGACCATCCTTGAGCTGAAAAACAAAGAGGCTGAACTCCTGCAGTGCGACAGTTCTTGGCAAGAAAGATACACGGCTCTGGAGTACAAGCGGGCGGCTGTGGCTCAGAGGGTAGCGCAGGTTGTCCACCAATCGCAAGGTTGGTGGTTCGATCCCTGGCTACTCCTTGAGCAAGACACTTAAAATTTGCACCTTAGCAGCCTCTGCCATGAATGGGTGAATGCTGACATGTAGTGTACAGCACTTTGAGTGGTTGGAAGACTAGAAAAGCGTCCATTTATTTACCCTTTACCAAGTACACCCAGGCCGTGAACGAACAGGGATCGAAGACTGAAGTCACACCGGGACACACTACCGCAAGGCATGTCGAGGATGAGAAACAGCAACTTGTTAACTACTACAGCAAGTGCGTGCCGAGCAAGAATATAGAGCACTGCAGATGTACAAATACATGGGCAGGGACGTAGTGAGATTCAGTCAGATGCTCTCTGAGGCCAACAACCAGCTGAACAAAGCTGAACTGCCGTAGAGTGACACTCTTTGCCATGAAAAGTACAACGCTCAAATTCAACTGATGGAGACAAAACTAACACAAATGGAGGGTGAGAAGAAGGAGCTCGAGGACAAGTTTGCTCAAGACCTGGCAGCAAATAACCAGAGCTGGGAGTTAAAAACTTGAACTCATGGAGACAAAAGTCAAACAAGCTGAGGGTGAAAAGATGGCACTTGATAACAGGTTTGCTAAAGAACTTGCAGCAAATGACCAAACCTGGGAGAAGCTGCTGACAAAATACCAGCAGGATTTGTTTCAGTTGGAGGAACAGGTCGACCAGAAGAAAACCGAGGTCCTGAATCTCAGCAAAGAAAAGGAGAGTCTCTGCCAGGAACTCAAAGAGACCACGGGCCAGCTGACCAGCATGGAGGTGACCTGCTACTGACTGAGGCAGCTTGGCAGCTTTCTTTCTTTCATTTATTTTTCTCTCCATTTTGTTTTATCCATATTTCATTTTGTTTTATTTTGTTATGAGGAAAAGGCAGAAGAAGAAGAAAAAAAAAAAATCCTCATCTGGCCGGGCCATGATGCCTCAACATCAACTGGGCTCCTCCTCCATCTCCTCTCTCCTCCCTCCAATGATTCTATGGGTAGAAAAGGGCAGAAGCCCTGAGCTACCAAACCAGGCTCACGAATTTATGAGTTACGAGCTTGACAGAAAAGATTCAACGAGCTGAAGGACAACGAAGAACAACAGCAGATGGAATCCCACAAGCAGGTCAATCGGCTGAAGCAGGAGATCCATCTCAGAGTCTCTGAGATCCTGGATCTCAACAAGAAGAATGACAGCCTTTCTCTTATGCTGACGGAGACAACAAGTCAGCTACGGAGCAAAGAAGCCCAACTGTCACAGTCGGATCGAGCCTGGCAGGACAATAACAACGCTCTTCAGGACAGGGTGACAAGAGCCCTGGCTGAAAGAGACCAGAGCTTGTATTCGCTGACGCTTAAAAACCAGAAGACAATGTCAATGGTGCAGGAGCTCCTGCAGCTCTGCAAAGACAAGGACATGATCTCTCAGAAACTCAGAGAGACTACTGTCCAGATGAGCAGCAGAGGCGACGAACTCCTGGAAAGATACAACGTGCTGGCCGACCAATTAACACTGATGGCGTCGACAAAACAGGAAGAGCAGATGGAAATAAGGAAAAGAAGAACAAGAAGGGTTTCTTTAGCTGGTTTCACAAGAAGAAGATGTGTGCCGGCGACACAAGAGTGGTTGAGGAGGCTGCTTGTTGTTCAGCTCAGGCTGGACAACAGTAGCTCCCTCTTCCTCCACTTCTTCACCCTCCCTCCATGCCCTCCCTGTTTCCACCCCTCCACCATCTCCCTCCACTCCCACCATCTTTTCACCCCTCATCCATCTCCATCACCCCTCCTCCTATCCTCCCTCCCTCCATCCCCCTCTCCACCCTCTCACCCCATTAGTCCCATCCCTTTGTGGGTTTTCTCCTGGTAGTCAGGTTCCCACAATCTCAAATATATGAACTTGAGGCTTATGTGAAATACATTCAAAAGTTCGATCATATAGGGTGTCTCCTGGTGATCAGGTTTCTCCCAAATATATAAATATATATACAGTATATACTTGATTGAAAATTTGGATAGGGTGTCTCCTGGTGATCAGGTTTGTCCCTTAATCCAAGTATGCACATACATACAGTATATACATTATATATATATATGTCATCAATATATATATATATATGTATCAAATAAACAATACATTTTTTTATAATATATGGTTTTCTCCTGATGTTTAGGTTTCTGACACAATCCAAATATATAAATAGAAAATCATTAAAAATCAAATAAACAATCAAATATATGTTGAATGTGTTTGCCTCTCTGAATAAACATATACAGTATGTATACATTATTGTATGATATTTTGGTCACTATAAAGTAAAAGTACTGGTATCTGTTTAAGTAATGATTTAATACTGAAGCTGATCAATAAAACGATCAATGTTATGTAATGAAAGAGGTTCCAAATGGTATTTCAGGCGCTAGTTAACAACAAGAGCTCAATAGAGAGGTTCTATGGATACCCAAGAGTCTCCCCTTTACAGACATGCCCACTTTATAATAATCCCATACAGTTTTATGCATGCATTATAAAATGGGTTATTTTTGCCTGTTGTAAAATGATGTATTTGAATATATCTGACCATTTTTCGTAATTTGACCTCATTGTATAAAATGACCTGTGGTGACCTCTAGGATAATCACAGCCTCATGAAACTTTACAGCCACAAACTAGAGACCTAGAGCATTCAGAGGATGGATGGATCAGACTAGAGACCTAGAGCATTCAGAGGATGGATGGATCAAACTAGAGACCTAGAGCATTCAGAGGATGGATGGATCAGACTAGAGACCTAGAGAATTAAGAGGATGGATGGATCAGACTAGAGACCTAGAGCATTCAGAGGATGGATGGATCAGACTAGAGACCTAGAGCATTCAGAGGATGGATGGATCAAACTAGAGACCTAGAGCATTCAGAGGATGGCGGGCTTTCCTAGCTAGAGTGACAATAAGGGTGTTTCTGAGCAGTTTCCAGAACACAAGTGCTCACCATCCAATCACTGAAAAATGCAATTCTTGCAGAAATCTCCAAATGTCAAAAGTTTTTGATACCAAATCACAGCATGGCTTTTTCTATGGTGTTCCTCAAGGTCTTGGTGTCTTAATGTGGTATTTTGGAGGGATTATTGGTCATTTTGATCAATTCTAGAGTGGTAAAAAATGGTTAAATTTAGCACCAAATCTGTGTAACAAATGGTATCGACCCAAAAACTGCAGCAACAACAGACATAGTAGAGCATGGGAACGACCATCATATACTTCAATCATAATGTTCTAAACCCTTATACACTTTCAAAATTAATTTTAGATAATTAATTAATTAATTCATGCTTATTTCTGATTTATGAAGAACTTGACACACAGTGCTGAGCAGCATCTCAAATCAATCTTCAGGTTCCAGCTTTCAGATGATGTACACCACTTCTATGTGACATCTACTGTTGACCTGCTATCTGCCCCTAAAGACCCCCTGTAGCCCCCTAAAAAAGACTAAAACAGGTCTATTGTGGGTCTCAGAGGGTTAACAGACAGTTGTTAACTACTCAAACATCTTTTCTTTCTGAATGTGAATCACTGGTATATGTGTTGAATACACGAGGTGGACCATCAGAGAGTTTTTCCTTCATTGTCTGAGTTGATCTACTGTATCAGGTCAGCACAATCAGTTTCTGCTGCTTCAGACGTCTTGACGTGAGCTGAGCTGATGAAACTCAGTGACAGTAAACACATCTATGTATAAAAATACTTTTGTGTGATGTGAAACACTGCAGGTTGTTGGGGCTGTAATTCTTACTGTGGTGGAGGGTGAAACATTACAGGTTAGTGCAGGTAACACTGAAATGACTGCACCTCCCTAAGAGAAATACATCCTGTGTGAGTGAGCTCAACGCTGAATACAAATGTCCAGACTTCCTCTTTATGCACACACCTCACAAGTCATACGTTTTATTACACAATTTCTGACCCTTAGGTCAAGTTAAGGACCATTCTTAAGACCGTTATGTTTTTACACATAATGGACCATAATTAACTGTAAGTAAGTGAATCATGTAAAGTCATGCAGCACATATCCTGCATAAATTACCTGAATGTCAATACTATTAAGAACCTTTCAGAGAAATACTTCCAGATGGATCACAGGGTCAGAGGTCACCTCTATAGCTCTGTGAGGAAGCACCAACTCCCTCACTAACTGTTTGGTTAAGCCAAGTTGGGTTGATCACAGTTTTTCTTTGTTTTCTTATGTGTGTAGTTAACCCTTGTGTGGTGTTCATGTTTTTGTTATTCAGCCAATGTTCGTGGGTCTGGTGGACCCACCCCATTATTGGGTTTTTAAATCAATACAGCCATGACAATTTATGTAAATACACTTAACAGATGTTTACTTTATCCCAATTACAAGCAATATAGACAGCATAGATGGTTAATATTTGCCACATGAACAAAAGTGATATTTGTTTTTTGTGATAAAATGTAATAAAAAAGAAAAATCAATTATAATGAAGATATGGGTGGCCATTTTTTTTTATCTTGAACAAATATATGAAACAAGGTTTTTATTGATGTTTATTTCTTTGAACTGAATTAGAAATTCACGTCAGTCTACACAACACCAACCCCATTGAACAGATGCAGTATCCATATCAGTCTACACAACACATCAGCCCCATTGAGCACATAGCCTATTCATGCCAGCTTATACAACACATAAAGGGCAGAGTTTTACTGGGTGTGTGTTGCAGTTTTTGACATCCATATTTCTCCACTTGCTGGCTGCTGAGGGGCTGGTCCTGTGGCTGTCTGCTGAGGGGCTGGTCCTGTGGCTGGCTGCTGAGGGGCTGGTCCTGTGGCTGTCTGCTGACAGGCTCGTTTTTGAGCTGCCTGATGGTCAGTCTCATCCTCTTCTTCATACTCACTGTCAGACTCTGAATTGACAGAAGTGTGATCATCATATTCTGAAAACTCTTCCTCTTCATCTTCCAAAGGTTCTCTCTTCTAAAATCATTTCTAAAGCCCTCTGAGCAGAGAATCTTTTCGCCAATCTTGATCGATTGTGATAAGGAGCCACACAGCCAATTTGCAGCTGGGATATAGTGTGAGAAAATATAGAATAGTTCCCGCAAGACAGAGGGCAAAATGTGCGGGAATGTGGGAGCAGACAGGTGTCGGTGCTTGAAATGTAACAACCTCATGCGGGAACAGCAGGAGCAGAAAGACAAAACTCACACACATAGAAACAAACACAAACAAACAAACCTACACACACACACACACACACGCGCGCACACACAATTGCACACACACACACACACACACACACACACACACGCGCACACACACACACACACACACACACACACACACACACACACACGCACGCACACACACAGACAGACACACACAAACACACTTACAGCAGGCCTAGGTAAGAGGAGGACAGAGTGAAGGTACACAGAACCTACAATTTCCACACATTTATCTCCGTCAGGTCCAGTACCCGAACACCACATATGTAATATAATTGTGTAGGGGGGTGTACAGTGGGCAGTCATTGAAAAATGTGTTCTTTTATATGTTCTTCACAGAAAATGAGCCTAGGCCAATGAGTCTGAGGTTGAAAAAAGAATTAATCGCATCATTTTTCTTGGTTAATAGAAGGATTGTGATTGTTCAGAGTGGCTAGGAATACGTAAAAATCCTCTCTCGAGTGAGTCCACACACCCCAGATGTCGTCCAGAAACCATTCCCAGCTTTGACCACTAGAGGGTACTCCAGGTCTTTCCTTAGAAAGGTCCTTAAAGGTCTCATATTATGCTCATTTCCAGGTTCATAGATGTATTTTAATGTTGTACTAGAACATGTTTACATGCTGTAATGTTCAAAAAACCCTTATTCTTCTCATACTGTCTGCCTCGGTCTGCCTGCATGAAGCCTCATTCACCCTCTGTCTGAAAAACTCTGAATCAGAGCCTGTCTCCTCCCACTCTGCTCTGATTGGTCAGCGTTTCCTGCTGTCTGCTGTCAATCAAACTCCCTCAACACAGCGTCACTTTCTCCCCCTCCGTCCAGCTCGCCCTGAGCTAGAGAGAGAGAGAGAGCAGGCAGCTGCTTATAGTTACGAGGCGGAAGCGAGAGAGCCACTCTGTGGGCGGGGTCACCTAGCTGGAGGTTCTCTAACGTTCCACCAGGAAACCCTTATGTGGCATGAAATTTGTTACCGACGTCACCAAAGTAAGGAAGTGCTGCTCAGCGTTCTTTCAGACCCATTTTCACCCAAAAGAGAGAGGATGGTCTTTTATGATACTAGGGGGGCCTGTAGACACACTGGGGACAGATATTGATGTTTAAAAGACATGGAAAAGTGCATTTTGCATAATAGGTGACCTTTACGATCTTCAAACAAACTAAACCTATTCTTAACACCTCTCAGCTCCCACTGGTTACAACCTTTTCTCCAGCTACTGTTAAACTTGTCAGAGTGGTTAGGAATCATTTCCAAAACTTTATCACAGAACCTGAAGTACTGCAGGATTACAACATATTGCAGCCTTTAAGAAAAACAAAAATGTACTCTTAATCTTCTAGTTAAGGCTAAAATGAAGCCACTTAATGACCCTAAACCCAGAGGTCATACTGAAGTTTTTAGACACAAAGATTGGATATATAACCAACACAACAAAAAGTTATACAAAACTAGAACATAAGGTAATCCATATTCCAGGAACTGTTTACATCTGATCACGTGCAAGAAATGTGGATTACAGTATGTGGGGGAAACCGGCAATTCTATTTTGACCAGATTTACTCAACACAGGTATAATATCCTGAAAAAGAAAAAAACACATCCCCCCTTTGGTCCAGCATTTCTTGGCACATGCATCAGTCCAGGTTACAGTCATTCATAGTAACCCCATGTGGTCTGTATCACAAAGAAAACAAATAGAGAAAAGTTGGATAAGAAAACTAGACAGCGTACATCCTGGGGGTCTTAATGAGAAGTAGGGGTTTCCAACAGTTGATGGACAATGCATTCAAACTCTCTCTCTTCCTAAAGCCTGGAGCACACAGCCCGCTTCATGCTCGCGTGACGGCAACGTCGCGTGTTGTTTCCCGGCGTCCCAGGTTCACCCAATGATATATTATGACCAATTTATACATATATTTATTATATAATTACCAATTTGTCATAACCCAGACTACTAAAGAATATATATGTAGTTGATTTTCTATAAACTTGAATTCTTGGACTGATAGTGGTTAATGAAGTCAAATAATACGGCATCAGAGGTAAAATCTTTGCTTTCCCGTCGGGGTCAGTGTTACAGGAACTCTTAAGTGGTGGACACACTGCCCGCATGAGGCTTGCGTGCCGGCTGCGTGGCGTGTTGTTTTTTATTTCGGCGTCCATGTTAACAGGTTAGAGTGGACACACTGCCCGCATGAGACGCACGTCAGACGCGCGTCTATTTTATAGAATAGAAGGCTCGCGACGCGACGCGACCTCTCGGCTGCGTCTCCCAGCAGCAACAGACAGTGAAGGTGATCTATTGACAGTATATGAACATCATACCAGCAAGATTACTACAGTTTCCATGTCTAGACATCTGTAGAATATGTCACTGACCATCAATATTTTACACTTCCTATCTAGATTTCAAAATAAAAGGCCTCTAGCGTTTTTAGTGCACAGAATCATGCATTCGTTAACACAATGCTTTTATTCTGAAATACTCTAAATAAAGCAGTGGTGTACTTGCAGGTTTCCATCAAGTTAATATAGTACAGGCTTTTAATTTTGTAAACACTAGTAGTCATAGCAGAAACCCTACATATGCTATAAATATAATAGACTGGGTTAATAGGTTATAAGAACATCAGGTGATGGGCAGTATTTTTCCGATGCGCTCTCCCTCTCTCTCTCTCTCTCTCTCTCTCTCTCTCTCAACAAACACCACGTAACTTTATTGTTCTTTCTTTTAGAGGTATTATTTAATTTTTTTTAAGATATTTAATAATAATTTTCGTTTTCTAAAGGTTAACAAATAACGAAACTGTTTATTTTGCTTTGTTTTATAATAATAAAAAAACTCCACTTTACTTATATTTACTGTGGTCTTTATTAATGCAGGTCCATAAATTGAAATAGTTATAATTACCTCAGTGTGACGGCAAGCCGCTGTTTTGGTTCAATGGCAGCCCTGTAAGTTGTTGTCTGCCTGGTCAGGTCAGCTCCAATCAATGAAAGTAAATTGTCCATTTGTTCAGCGCTCATTCTGAAATACTTCAGGTGTTTTTCTCCATCAAGGCGCAGTTTTTTGTATTAATATATAGCCCACAGAAATCCCTCTTCACTGTCAATGAAGAGGGATTTATATATATATATATGTATATATATAGCCCATAGAAATCCCTCTTCACTGTCAATGAAGAGGGATTTATATATATATATATATATATATATATATATATATACAGACGTAGGCAAAGTTGTTGGTAACGTTCCGTTAAAGAGAGAAAAACCCACAATGGTCACTGAAATAACTTGAAACTGACAAAAGTAATAATAAATAAAAATTTACTGAAAATTAACTAATGAAAATCAGCTGTTGCTTTTGAATTGTGGTTCAACAGAATCATTTTAAAAAACAAACTGATGAAACTGGCCTAGACAAAAATGATGGTAGCCCTAGAAAAGATGTAAAATAATTTGACCATAGGGACATATTAAACTAAGGTGTGTCCTGTAAATAGCATCACAGGTGTCTTCAAACGTGTAATCAGTCAGTCTGCCTATTTAAAGGGTGAAAAGTAGTCACTGTGCTGTTTGGTGTCATGGTGTGTACCACACTGAACATGGACCACAGAAAGCTAAGGAGAGAGTTGTCTCAGGAGATCAGAAAGAACATTATAGACCTTCATGTTAAAGGTAAAGGCTATAAGACCATCTCCAAGCAGCTTGACGTTCCTGTGACTACAGCTGCACATATTATTCAGAAGTTTAAGGTCCATAGGACTGTAGCCAACCTCCCTGGACGTGGCCGCAAGAGGAAAATTGATGACATATTGAAGAGACGGATAATACGAATGGTAACCAAAGATCCCAGAACAACTTCCAAAGAGATTAGAGGTGAACTCCAAGGTCAAGGTACATCAGTGTCAGATCGCACCATCCGTCACTGTTTGAGCCAAAGTGGACTTAATGGAAGACGACCGAGGAGGACACCAAATCATAAAAAAGCGAGACTGGAATTTTCCAAAATGCATATTGACAAGCCACAAAGCTTCTGGGAGAATGTCCTTTGGACAGATGAGACAAAACTGGAGCTTTTTGGCAAGTCACATCAGCTCTATGTTCACAGACGAAGAGATGAAGCATCCAAAGAAAAGAACACTGTACCTAATGTGAAACATGGAGGAGGCTCGGTTATGTTATGGGGCTGCTTTGTTGCATCTGGCACAGGGTGTCTTGAATCTGTGCAGGGTGCAATGAAATCTCAAGACTATCAAGGCATTCTGGAGCGAAATGTGCTGCCCAGTGTCAGAAAGCTTGGTCTCAGTTGCAGGTCATGGGTCCTCAAACAGGATAATGACCCAAAACACAGCTAAAAACACCCAAGAATGGCTAAGAACAAAACATTGGACTATTCTGAAGTGGCCTTCTATGAGCCCGGATCTAAATCCTATTGAACATCTGTGGAAGGAGCTGAAACATGCTGTCTGGAGAAGGCACCCTTCAAACCTGAGACAGCTGGAGCAGTTTGCTCACGAGGAGTGGGCCAACATACCTGTCGACAGGTGCAGAAGTCTCATTGAGAGTTACAGAAATCACTTGATTGCAGTGATTGCCTCAAAAGGTTGTGCAACAAAATATTAAGTTAATGTTACCATCATTTTTGTCTAGGCCAGTTTCATTAGTTTGTTTTTTTAAATGATTCTGCTGAACCATAATTCAAAAACAATATCTGATTTTCATTAGTTAATTTTCAGTGAATTTTTATTTATTATTACTTTCGTCAGTTTCAAGTTATTTCAGTGACCATTGTGGGTTTTTCTCTTTAACGGAACGTTACCAACAACTTTGCCTACGTCTGTATATATACATATATATATATATATGTATATATATATATATATGTATATAGCCCATAGAAATCCCTCCTCACTGTCAGTGAAGAGGGATTTATATATATATAAATCCCTCTTCACTGACAGAAAAGAGGGATTTATATGGGCTATATATTAATATTTATGTATGAATTTATTTGCTTGTTTTTAATAATATTTACAAATTACCACACAGTTCTTACCCTTTTTTGTCTTAAATAAATATAAATCACATTTATCATGAAGTTAAATGGCCATTAAAAGGCAAACTCTATGTAGAAAGAAAGGGCTGTCAGCAACAGCAAAAACACAGCTGACGGGTAGCTGAGACGCTCCCGAGACGTGGGTAACTCGCGTCTAGTGTGAACACTCTAGGTGGGCATGACGCGGCCACGACGTGACGCTGCCGTCAGGCGAGCCTGAAGCGCGCTGTGTGGCCCGGGCGTAAAACCTAACCCTTCAATTCACATATCCGCTCCCAACGGCAAACACATTAAGACTAACTAAGGATCTAATCTCATTTTAGCCTAAAATCCCGATCACCACATCTCTTATCCCTTTTTAAATAAAACTAAAGAGATTTACATACAGTATCTCTTAGTTTGGCATGGAAGGGTTTACAGCTGTAGATACAGCACCACTTCTCATCTCTGCCCCTTTTAAGCAACCAATACATTTATTGGGTTTAAGTCCATATGGCCGGGGGACTTTGAGTGACATGCGTAAAAAACAACCCTCCACTGGGTTTCTGCATCATTGGGGATGGCGGTTACCCCTGCCTCTCCAACCCAATGACCCTCATCACACCATAACGCGACAGCGGTATGGTGTGATGAGGCGGCGTCACCGACGGCCTGCCCCCAATTGCCTCATCCATCAAAGAGTACCACTTCCACGATGCGGCAGTGGTCTCACCCCCCTCTGTACTGACCCCAGTTCTGGGGCACTTCAGGTCCTGTGGAGGAAAAACTGCCAAAAACAGAAAAACAAAGGAGAACATTTCCAGATTATATTGAAATAGTAATAGTGGAGAGTCATCACTGTTGAATGCTTCTGTTGGTGTTATGTTTGCACAAGTGAAAAGTAAGTAAGTAAGTAATGTCAAAGAGTCACTGATATATTTAGAAGTTACCTTTTCATCAGCTCAAACAATAATTTACAATTCACATCCATAAAGCTGATTTCTTCACAAGGATAGTGACATGTGAAATATTGAAATAGACAAACTAACCAACCAACCTTATACTTCTGTTTCAGATTCTCCCATTTTTTTTGTAGGAAAACAGGGGTCAACCCCCCTCCAGGCCTTTCTCCACAATGTAGGTCCTGTTTAAAATAAAATAGTAAAACAATACAATGCAGAAAATATTAGATATCTTTATGTGTATCAATAACTTCACACACTTCCTTACCAGTCCACAAGGAGCATTGAGTAGGAACTAATGCAGTTTAATTCAGCAGTCATCAATTCAAACTTCTCTAAGGGTATAGGCCTAACACTCAAAGATTAAATATCAGAAAAAACATAATATGGGATTCATACATTCATGTATAACACACATGCACTTACTCATATCCACTGACGGCTGCATTTGGCCTCCCAGTAAACAGGGAGGCGTTGGCAGCACGCCAGGTGATCAGGGACCTTGTGTCCTCATCCGTCCCTAAGAAGATCAAAATATGTGTTTAACTCAGATTAAAATACACACATGTTGAAATGTGATGCCTGACTACAATTATGTGCTGCTGCTGATTATCATTATTCTTTATTGCATTCCCAGTATTGACTCTGCTTCACTAACACAATGAACATCCTGATGGTCTCTATTGGACGACGGTTTAGTTAGTGAAAAATAAACACGTGGTGCAGGGTGTAGCGTTGTAGCTCCACATCTACATTGATAAGGTAACTTATCGATGCCCATAAACGTGTCACTGATAGTTTAGCGTAACATTATGTTAGCTAACGTTAGCTTGCTTGCATTAGCGTTCACAATCCGACCGACAACGCGTGAAAAACCCAACAAATATTCTTATGGCTCGTGATCGATAACTGTACAAAGGATCATTAAAAAACAACACTTCAATCAGCTACAAGGTGTCGATGTATGACTGGATGTAGTTAAACGTTAACATCTACGTTACCACTGTTGGAAGGCTTGTTAGCATTGTTAGCATTCACGATATCGTTCATGGTTCGTTAACTGTACAAACTCCTAACAGTAATCCAATAAACATACTGATGACTTGTGCTCGACAACAATTAGTGCAAAAAAAAAGCAATTGAGTAGATGTGAAACGTTATAATTTACATTTATAAAGTGCAGTGTTCAGCACCGCAACAGCTCCTGCATCATCTGCCGCCATTTTCACATGTTTGAATAGTGGTCGTGGCTCCGCCCCCTTCCGCTACGTAGCCAAGATGGCAACAATTGAGTGTGGAAAGTGTCCAGCGTTCCACACTCAACGATCTGACCGTTTTGAGTACAACATCCGGGTACTTTGAGTGCACTGCATTTTGCCGTACTTGTCCCAATTGGAACGCACTTATGCACTCAAAGTAGTAAGTGTAAGTACAGAAGTACGCGGATTGGAATACACCGTCTGTCTGTTGTGGAACAGGGCCGCGGCGCGGAGTGGCTGCCTCGGTCCTAGCTCAGAGTCAGTTTTCATGGATAGTGCACTGATTCTGTCTCCGCTTCGCGGTGCCAGAATCCAACCCCCGTATTCCCTAACCCTCCTAACCTCAGTGGGGGAGGGTCAAACGAATATTCACAACTACAAGACTCAAACAGGACTAAATCCCTGAGGAATTCGGACCATTATATTTGTAACTCAAACCAGAGTACAATATAAATTAATTCAGCTCAACACACAGTCCTTATATTCGAAACTCAATACCGAGTACGAAAACAGTCCTGATAAACACAAGTAACTCCAAGCAGGGTACTAAATAATCCTAATTTGTGCACGTAGCTCCATTCAGAGTACAACAAAATAAATGCAACTCTAAACAAGAGTGCAAAGTGGGCATGGCTCAAAAATGAGCATATAAATGGGTCACAGCACATGACCGAGTCAGCCTGCCTTTGCCTGATGAAGGAAAAACAGTTCTGAAACGTTGCAACAGAGGCAAGCATCTAGCCGATCTTAGGCCGGCTCAATCAGCTGATGCATCATCTGACGGATCAGCTGATTCCCCTCTATGCATTCATTGGCAAATTACATACAGGGCGCCTTATTTAAGGTGCTTCAACCTGGCTACCTTTGCTGCTTCCTCTACAAGCCGCTCGCACACATGAGAACAACCAGAATTTCCAAGTACACGCTGCAACTTACCCTGCTACTCATCATGTCGATGTCCGTCCATGATGAGGAACCATGGCTTGACGACGGGGCTATGGAGCCACCACAACAGCAATCGGAGGCAGAGGAAGCCATCGTCGAAGAGAGCCCGGTCCCTATTTGCGGAGCTCGCGTCTGATAAATCGAAATTCAAATCCTGCTCCCAGCATTTCTGAATGGCCAGTGTGCAGGCTCCTGGAAGTTCTGTTCGAAAATCGCATCACGGCGCCAGTCGGTTCTTCTCTTGAAGAGCTGTTCGAAATGTTTTTGGAAAGTGTCCATGGCGAAAATCCACCAGCGGATCTTCCCAAATCCTGCGCTCCCAAGAAGACCGCTGAGAAAAGGAAACACAGTTCCCAATACTCCACTGCAGTCCCAGCTATGGCTGCTGAGCCGCCTTCCAAACGAGCCCGAGCTCCAGCGGTCAGAGCTCCAGCGGTTCGAGTCCCGGTCTGAGCTGCAGCGGTTCGAGTACCGGTCCGAGCTCCAGCGGTTCGTACCCCGGTCCGAGCCCCGGTTCGAGCTCCAGCTGTCCAAGCCCCAGCTGTCCAAGCCCCAGCAGTCCGGGTTCCAGCCCCGGCAGCCGGCTCTGTGGACCAGGAGGGTAACCCTGTCATGACAGCTCTATCCAGCATCCAGTCGTCACTCGCTATTATGAACTCCAGGATCCAAGCCCTGGAGTCCGTGTCGGCATCCCCAGCAAGCCGGGTTTTTCCAAACACGGACGGGCCATCCACCTCTACGGCTGCGGCACCACCAACGTGGTCTGCGTTCGCGCCGCAGATTGATGATGTCATTCAACCGAGCCTCGATGACATCCCAGTCCCGCGGAGATCTCTAGGAAGTGCAGTTCAAATCACCACAGGGGTCCCATTCTTTCCTCCTGCTGCTGCAATCTCTCCCAATCTGAGAGGCCAAATCCTTGCAGGTAATGACATAAATCTGATCAAAATCTTGCTGTGCTCAGAGTTGAGTGATAGGCGCATTGTAGATTGTGGAGATGTGTCTGTGATGCTAAAGGATAGTGACCCCCGGCTCGCAAAAACTTTAACTCTGGCTGAATTCATTGTGGCTTTTGGTGTATTCAGAGATGTCATATGCGAAGTGTATCCATTAGGTAGAGCAGAGCTGGACACTTATCTAGCCATTATTTCTGATCTGGCCATGAGCTATGGAAGAACACTGTTCTACGAATACCACAAATCATTCTCCGCAAAAGCCGGCATGTTCATCCAGAGGTTTAACCAAAGACTGGACTGGTCCGTAGCCGACTTGGCCCTCATAAGCAGACATTTCACGGGGCATCAAGTAATTTCTTGCACAATCTGTGGCTCCTTCTCCCATTCCCCCAATCTGTGCCCCAAGTCTGTGATTGTAAACCAACCACCAAAGCCTTTCCCAAGCACCAAAAAAGAAGAGATCAAGCTATTGTGGGGACGGGCATCCAAAATCTGTGTGCCCGAGGCGAACCTGCCTGGTGAGAAAAGAAAAGAGGAAATAAAGCCATCAACCCCAGTCAACGTCCCTGAGCTGGGGAAGGCTTTAAAAAAGCATCCAAACCGCTGTTTCGTCAATTATTGATTACAGGGTTGATCCAAGGGTTCTTAGCTGGCTTGACTTGGTTTCCAAAAGTGTCTGTTCTTTGCAATAATCTACAGTCTGCACTGAAAGAGCCTGAGACAGTCGATGCACTACTGGAAAAGGAGGTCAAGAAGGGCTTCGTGATCGGTCCATACGATAAATCTCCCTTTCCACCCACGCGCATTAACCCTATAGGTATAGCAACCCGTAAATATTCCGGAAAAAAGCGCCTAATCATTGATTTATCTGCTCCTCACAATGACGAAGGCCAAAGCATTAGTAGCCTCTTGGCATCGTTCTCCCTGTTTTATGCTTCCATTGATGATGCTATCAAGCTTATTAAGAAAGCAGGCAGGGGTGCGTGGCTAGCCAAGGCAGACATCACAGATGCTTTTAAAGTGATGCCATTACATCCCTCTCTGTGGCATTTATTCGGCATTAAATGGAGAAATAAAATATACTTCTCAGTAAGACTCACCTTTGGTTGTCGCAGCAGCCCAAAAATATTCGACACCTTGTCAGAGGCGCTTTGCTGGATTCTCCTTAACAACTGTAAACTGCCTTTTGTGCTCCATCTGTTAGATGATTTTCTGCTGGTGGACTATCCCAATTTAAAGCCAGATCGATGCATCTCTGCTCTCAGGCATACGTTTAAAAAACTGGGTATTCCCCTATCTGAGGAGAAAACGTTAGGCCCGCTTAAAGCTTTAGAATTTCTAGGCATCACCTTAGATAGCAACATGATGCAAGCCTCCCTGCCTCCTGAAAAATGTAATCGCATCAGAGAGGTCATGAGGGAAGTGCAGCAGGCAGCAGCGATTTCAAAAAGAGAGCTGCTTTCATTTCTTGGGCATCTCAATTTTGCAATGCGTGTTATTCCCCAGGGACGCTCCTTTATATCCAGGCTTCTTGACCTCTCATAAACCGTAAAGAATCTTCATGACATGGTGAGCTTAGATGCAGGCTGCAGATCCGAGCTCCGGTTGTAGTCTCTTCTGTGCGAAGAATGGAATGGCATCTCATTCTTTTATAATGAGATCCTAGAAACTTCATTAGCTATTAAGCTATATACAGACGCAGCGCCCTCTGTTGGTTTAGTTTTTTTTTTCAATAATCAGTGGTTCGCAGATGCATGGCCAAAAGAACTGTCATCCTTGCCAGCTAATGTTTCCTCTACTGCTCTAATGGAAATGTACCCAATTGTGATAGTGTGTCTTCTGTGGGGTAAAAAACTGGTCAAGGAAACAAATCATGTTCTTTTGTGACAATGAGGCAACTGTCAATATCATTAACAAAGGACGCTCCTCAGTTCCTTTAATTAATAGATTTGTTAGGCGCCTTACGTGGTCATCTGTGATGGGGAACTTCATTATTCGGGCAGCTCACATTCCAGGTTTGGACAATAAAATTGCTGATTCTTTGTCTCGGTTTGAATTTCAGAAATTCCGCCAACTGTGCCCAGAGGCAGCGCCATCCAGCTTGAACTGCCCCCATTCAGTCAAACCGTGCTATATTAGACACGAATCTGCAAATTGATATGCTCTCCGCTGCTCGCTATATGCGATCCAGATTAGCTAGATCTACATTAAAAACGTATGACTCTGCATATTCTTACTTTCTCTCCTTTTGTGCCACCTTCTCTGTAGTTGCATTGCATGTCAATATTTCTATCATGTGCCTTTATAGTCCACTGTTTTGAATCACAAAAAATGCAGCCATCCTCCATTAAGGGTCTTGTAGCAGGTATCCAATTCCACCTGCGATGTTTGGATCTATCCACCAACAGCCTGCTCGAAAACCCATCTATACGTCTCCTGCTAAATGGCCTTAAAAAAGAGAAACCGCAAGGCAAAGATATTCGTCTCCCTTTCACTCTTTCACTCATTAGAAATGGAATCACACATTTAAGAAACGGGTGCTTTGGTGCTTACACAGACTTGTTATTAGAAACTGTTCTCCTCACAGCTTTTTTTCGGGTTTCTTAAAGGTGGCGAGTTCACTATACGCACTGAATCTTTGATCCTTCACACGACCTCACTATAGCTGACGTAACCATTAACACTCACTAATTCACCATATTTTTTAAAACACTCAAAGACTGATAGAGATAGGAAGGAACATCTGTTTTAATCTCTGAGTCTAATTCCGTTTTTTATCCCCTGATCCCATGATCCTATCTATTTGAGATGCCGACTTCAAGCCAGCCAACGAGAGCCACTCTTTGTCACAGAGGAGGGCAAGCCAATGTCCCGAGCTTGGTTTGCCTCATACATTCGCCTCCTCTGCCAATCATGCGTACTGCCACCAGAACGCACCACTGCGCATTCTCTCCGCATAGGAGCAGCGACAACGGCAGCATTGACAGCTCCTGTCTCTACACTCAAGGCTTTGGGCCGATGGTCATCAACCGCTTATGAACGTTATCTCCGGCCGGAGGCTCAAGAAATCCTCGATGCTCAAAAAGCTATGAGTGCTCTGTAATTGCTGGCTATATAAATATATATATATATATATACATATATATATATATTAAATGTTACGGCATATCTGAATGACTTTCTTATTTAAACTTTCTAAGCATATACCTCACCCTGCAACCGTGAAGAATCAAAAGGTTTCACTGTATATCGTTTTAGTCTAATTAGCTTTCCATTAAGTCGTACTGCTGGCCCCTCCTGCTGGTTCTTCCATGTAGATGCATGGAGGTCCGGGGAGGTTTGCCTGGTGTGGTCATTTTGGGTTCATCCCTGCCTTTAGCTTTCCACGTATGCACATGGAAGGCCAGGGAGGATTGCCTGGTATGGTTGTTTTGGGGGTCTTTGCTGCTGCTCTCCCTGCCTTTGGCTTTCCATGTCTGCACATGGAAGGACAAGGAGGCGTGCTGTCCTTGCCTTATGCTACCACGTAGGCACGTGGATCCACGTATGAGCGTGGTCCCAGAGCCGGGCCATACCGCTAAATATACTGTATATATTACTGCAATGGAAATAAAGTTTCTTTGACTAAAGTGGTCCTGACTGAAATTGAGCGTAGTGTTAGTTCAGGCAGGCCATGAAGTCAAGCGCTACTCATGTGACAGCTGTCAGCTGATGGCAGCCGATCTTAGGCCGGCCCAATCAGCTGATGCATCAGCGGACGGATCAGCTGATTCCCCTCTATGCATTCATTGGCAAATTTCATACAGGGCGCCTTATTTAAGCTGCTTCAACCTGGCTACCTTTGCTGCTTCCTCTACAAGCCGCTCACAACCCACCTCCACCCCACCACCTCCTTTTAATACTGTATCTGACTTAATCAATGTCATTCTGTTGTTATTGATGCCGGCTCTGTTCTACACCCAGGGGGGTCTTTGCTGCTGCTCTCCCTGCCTTTGGCTTTCCATGTATGCACATGGAAGGACAAGGAGGTGTGCTCTCCTTGCCTTATGCTACCACGTAGGCACGTGGATCCACGTATGCGCGTGGATGGGCAGGGAGGTCCCAGAGCAGAGCCATACCGCCAAATATACTGTATATATTACTGCAAATGGAAATAAAGTTTTCTTTGACTAAAGTGGTCCTGACTGAACTTCATATTTTAGGATAATAGAGTCCAATTTTAGGATAATAGAGTCCAATTTTTGGATCTCCGATCCCAACTGGGACGGAATTGTTATTTGTGTATTATGTGTGGTTGTGCTTGTAACCTGGGGTGGCGACGCCCTACAATTGATAAGGGATACTCCATTACTGAGCGGGGCCGTATTGTGGGGAGTGGCTGCTTCGGTCCTAGCTCAGAGTCAGTTTTCATGGACTGTGCATTGATTCTTCGCGGCGCCAGAATCCAAACCCCTGAATTCCCTAACCCTAACCCTACTTGGTCTGTGTGGGGACTTGAACCGGTGGACGGACCAAACACTGTTAACTTCTTCTGCTTTGGCCAGAGTTGATGACGTTACTCGCTCCCGTCACCGCTGCCGCTCTCTCTCTTGCTTCACCACTCACCTCCCACGTACACACACACACACACACTCTAAACACTCTGTTGTAATGAATGATCCACAATTCAAACTGGATAATACAGGAGAGGCTAAAATGCCCCCTAACCCCCCCCCCCCCCCCCCCCCCCCCCCCCCCCCACACACACACACACACACACACACACTCTCAGATTAAGCACACCATGTGTTTTAGGGATTAAGTTGTGCATCTCGGGGCAAGCCATACCATCTGTGCAGGAGCTGACCAAAAAAAGAACACATGCACGCACACACATCCATATATCTGCACTCATAATCACTTGATCGTAGATCACCATAATTGACTTTACAGAGAAGGCAATATAACAATAGCATGCATGGTTTGGTCATGATTGCATGCTAAATGCTCAACATCTACATTACTGTACAAGTGCACATGTTGTGAAAAGTGCTAATACACACATATTAACACAAAGCAGCAGGGACTATGTAGCATGGCTGTGTGTGCCTGCTAATACACACATACTCACACACAGCAGCAGGGACTATGTAGCATGGCTGTGTGTGCCTGCTAATACACACATACTCACACACAGCAGCAGGGACTATGTAGCATGGCTGTGTGTGCGGTGTGATCTAAAGGCTGCTTCTAATTCATTGTGCTGATGAAGGAGGTGCATTTGATTTACTAATGCCTTTCTGAAATATATGTTAACTCTGCCAGCACTGAGAATCAGCTGCACCATAGCATGCATTAATATATACTGTAAATGACGGATGACTTGTTGCTGTGCTTGACTGTGTGTGTGTCTGTATATTAATTTGGCTGTGTTTTAATAAGAAGCCAGTATATTATTCTTTAACAACTACTGTATATATTAGCACATTTCCCACTGAGTTTGTACCTTATAATTAAGAGGAAGGATTCCTCTCTAAACATGAAACAGACTGACAGCTAGACAATATACTAAGAAAACACAGACTTTTTAAATCCTACCTCTGATCTCCCCACATATTCATTCACTGTGTGAGTGTGAGTGTTGATGTGTCCTCCATCACCCTCTCCCAAATGTACAACGCAGTGTCTTATTCTGTTCTTCAAGCCAGCATTCTGTGTCTCTGTTGATTTCGTTTGAAGGACAGTTTTACAGGAACTTTCTTTTTTTTTCAAAGTGAGGACCTTTACCTACATTTTGACCGTGAGAACATCATTCATGTCTTAGTTCCTGCCACCCCAAACATTTCTGCTGAAATATTGCTGAAATATTGAAACATGCTGTGTAGCCTACAGCTTTTATTCAGACTGCCTGCAAGCCAGCACCTGTTGGCTATATCAGGCGTCAGCAACCTTTACTATCAAAAGAGCCGCTTTAGGCAAAATAAAAGGAAGAAAAAGAAAATCTGTCTGGAGCCGCAAAACATGTGATCATTGTGATGAAGGAAACACAGTTTATAGTCTAAGTATATAGTATATAAGTCTAATGCAGTGAGGGCCAAAGAGACAATGTACTACAGAGTATTAGGGCCACAATGAGGGAAAAAACATCTGAGATTTACAGAATAAAGTCATAACTTTACGAGAAAAAAAGAAAATAACACGTAAAATGACTACTTTACAATATTATGACTTTATTCTCATAATATTACGACTTTATTTTCTTATAAACTTCTGACTTTATTCTCGTAATATTATGACTTTATTCTCTAAATCTCAGATTTCTTTTTTCCTCAATGTGGTCCTAATCCTCCGTCGTACCATCGTACCATAGACCTACAACAATGATAAATAAAAATTAAAATGTAAACAAAAAAACAGTTATTCATTTCCATTTAAAAAAATCCACAGAGAGCCACTGGAGAGGAGCTAAAGAGCCACATGTGGCTCCGGAGCCGCAGGTTGCTGACCCCTGCCCCAGTCCCTCCATGTTGACTACATACATTATAAATGTACATTTTTGAAAGTAAAAACCTCACTTTAATGTTTAAATATAAGAAATGGAACTATATATTAAAGGGACTATTTGTAACTTTCAGAAATGCTTCTTAACAGCGACACCTGTGGCCGTGAAATCAACGAAAGTCAGCGTCGGGCTCGTGCTTGTGCTCACTCTACATGGACATGAAGGAGCATCGCTCAAAACAGTGAGGAGACACATGTCAGCTAAAAGCACAATATCACTCTATATTTCAGCTGCTTGGCAGTAATGTTAGCTGACCAGACGAAGGTCTCTCCATGAATCAATGCTGATACTGTTTTTGCTTCGCCTGCCTCAGCGCAGGCTTCAGCAGCGGGGCTCCCCAGCGAGAAACTCGTCCCTCTCCGCCCATAGCCGGAGAGAGCAGGAAGACACCGGCAACCGGTCAGTAACGAGACGGTAACGTTTCTCTCTGCGGAGCCCCGTTACTTCCCAAGACACGGGAAACCTCTGTTGGTCTGGAGGAGCTGCAGCATTTATTTCTGAACAAACGTCCACTGAACATTCACTAGATATTCTCAGAGCTAAACTAACTCTTCTGCAGTGTGGAGTGAGCGCGCGTTCACGTCTAGAGGTGGAGTGAGTATGCGAGAACATGCGCGCTGTCTGAGTGAAGGAGAGCAGGCAGAGGAGACGAGACAGCGGCCACACGCGAGCGGCATATGCGAGCGCGCATGTGTGCCGACCTGCTACATTTATACGCTTAGAAAGTTACAAACAGTCCCTTTAAGACAATAACTTCAGCAAAAATAATAAGGCTAGTAAAACGGTAAGACTGTGCTCCAAATTTAATGTTTATTTAATTTATTTATTTATGTAATTAATTAATTAATTAATTAATTAATTTATCCCCTCATTTTCTTTATATGTATCAGTTTAATTATTGTATTGTTAACAGATTTAAAATAAAGATTATTTTAAAAACCACAACAACACAAAGTAAGCTTAACTGGGCTAAAAATTAGTCGGTAGATGACTAAAATAATGAATGTTTTAATATAAGAAATGGAACTATATATGAAGACAATAAAAAAATAAAAAGGATAGTAAAACGGTAAGACTGTGCTCCCAATTTAATATTTTTTACTTACAATTTTCTTATCTAATTAATTAATTTATTAATTAGTTTTACTTTATCGCATTTCATTTTATATTTGTTTGTTTTTATTTATTTATTTATTTTTATCCCCTCATTTTCTTTATATGTATCTACATATGTATCGGTTTAATTATTGTATTGTTAACAGATTTAAAATAAAGATTATTTTGAAAACAACAATATACCAAGATAAAATAATTTGAGTCATGAAACAGCAATCCAAATATTTTGTTTTTATAGGCTACACAAAAAAAGGAAGAAAAGGACAAAGAAATAAGAGGATCCTTAGCATGTTAGATAGTGGTAGGTAACACCTAGGTTTACGGTTGTTAACGCGTTGTTAACGTGTTGTTAACGTGTTGTTAACGTGTTGTTAACATTTTGTTAAAGTGTTTTTGAACTGCTGGGCCTTCCATATACTAAGATGAGGTGAGAGCCGTGTTATTCCATTACGCACGTTCTCTGAGCTCTCCACTGTTGGCACACAGCAGCACGGCCTCGTTTTCCTCAACAGACCCGACCCACTTGAGTGAATGAATGAAAGACTTTATTTCGAACATAAAATAAATAAAAACAGATACAAAATAATAACAAACAAAACAAGTAATAGTGTCTGAAAAGGAATAGGTAGAAGTAAGACTTATATTTCCCTACCCCTTTCTCACTTCTCCTCTAATAACTCATATATCATATAATGATAATATAATATAATATATAAACTATCCCAGATTTATTTACATCCCAAATTAAATATATGAACAGCATCCCAAGTTTATTTACAACCCACAAATACATCCGGAGTTAAAAAGTATATAACCAACCTTTAACACAACCCTTATCACAACCCTTATCACAACTCTTCCTCAACCATATACCTCCCAAAAATATATTTTTTGTATAGCTTTTTAAATTGATTTAAATTTGTGCTTCCCTTCAACCCATCACCCAACCCATTCCACAAATCCCCCCCACAGACTGAAATACACATACTCTTCTTTGTTGTACGAACACAATGCTTTTTAAAATTCATTTTTCCTCTTAAATTATAACCCCCCTCCCTGTCTCAAAACATTTTTTGAATATTGCCCGGAAGTGAATTATGTCTTGCTTTGAACATAATTATTGTGGTTTTAAATTTGACCAAATCCATGAATTTCAATGCATGTGACTTTAAAAACAGTGTGTTTGTGTGTTCCCTATAGCCCACATTATTTACTATCCTGATTGCTCTCTTTTGTAGTATGCATAATGGTTGTAAGTTGCTTTTATAAGTGTTACCCCAAACTTCCACACAGTAATTCAGATATGGTGATACAAGTGAAGAATACAGAATTTGCAGTGATTTATGCTCCAGTATGTGTCCTGTTTTCCCTAAGACTGCTACGCTCTTTGCCAGCTTTGTTCTTACATCATTTATCTGAGGTTTCCAGCAGATTTTGTGGACCAGTATTACACCCAGAAATGTATTTACATATACTCTTTCAATATTCACATCATCTATTATCATTTGTACTTGTGTGTCTATTTTTTGGTTTCCAAATAACATAAATTTAGTTTTGTCCAAATTGAATGACAATTTATTTCTGTCAAACCACCGTTGCAATTTTCTGATTTCTGTTGTAGCCACCTCCAAAAGCTGCTGCAGATTTTCCCCAGAACAAAAATATTCATGTCATCCGCACATAAAACTAAATTCAGTGTCCTTGATACCCTACCTATGTCATTTATATACAAAATAAACAGTTTTGGACCCAATACTGACCCCTGTGGGACCCCACAAGTAATACCTGAGCATGTTGATTTGTAATCACCTGTTTGCACGTACTGCTGCCTGTTTCCTATATAACTTCTCAACCAGTTCAGCACTACGCCTCTTATACCATACCTTTCCATTTTATTGAATAATATATCATAATGGTGTCAAATGCTTTTTTAAAATCTATAAATACTCCTACCGCATACTTCTTGTGATCAATACAACTGGTTATTTCTTCTGTTAGCTGCATTAATGCCATTGCTGTTGATCTGTTTGCTCTGAACCCGTATTGACTGTCTGTCAGTAAATCGTGCTTTTCAATGAAGTTATCTAATCTTCCAATGAACAGTTTCTCCAATATTTTAGAGAACTGGCAAAGTAAAGATACAGGCCTGTAATTAGTGAAATTATGTTTGTCCCCAGCTTTATATAGTGGAATAACTTTAGCAGTTTTCATTTTATGTGGAAATGTGCCAGTTGTGAATGATAAGTTACAAATGTAGGTTAGTGGGTTTGCAATACTGTCAATGACTTTCTTGACTAGCGTCATATCGATTTCACTCCAGTCAGTATATGTTTTATTCTTGCACTTGTTAACTATGTCTATGATTTCTTTTCTGTCTACAGCTTTGAGATAAATTGAGTTTGAATTTCTTGCAGTGTAGCTTTCAACAACCTCCCCATCCTTTAGAGGCGTGTCATTGATCTTTCCTGCCAACTTTGGTCCCACATTTACAAAAAATTCCTTAAACCCATTAACCACATCATTCATATCATTTAAAGACCTATCGTTATCAATCAAATATTCAGGGTAACTTGAGCTAGTCGAACGGTTTCTAATAATACTGTTTAATATATTCCATATGCCTTTGATATTGTTTTTGTTATTTTCTAATAATTTGGTATAATATTCCTTGTTGCATATCCTCATAATATTAGTTAATTTATTTTTGTATTTCTTATATTTATGTTCTGCCTCTTTAGTTTTACATTTTATGAATTGTCTATATAGAGTATTCTTTTTTTTTACAGGCATTTTGCAGTCCCTTTGTGATCCATGGTCTGTTTGTATTATTTTGCCTAGTGTTATCTTGTTTTATTGGACAGTTTTTGTCATATAATGACTTAAATATATTTAGAAATGTTTCATATGCTGTGTCAACATCATTTTCTTCATAGAGGGTTTTCCGGTTTTGTGATAGCAATTCAGTTCTGAATGCATTTATGGATTCTTCTGTTCTCAATCTCCTATATTTGAAATGTATGGTCCTCCTTCTCTTTTCCACAATCACAGTCATGGATCACAAAAACTGGCAAATGGTCACTGATGTCATTCATCAGCAGCCCGCTCACTAAGCTACTTTCCATGTAATTTGTAAATGTATTGTCGATTAGAGTGGCATAGTGTGCTGTTATCCTGCTTGGTATGGTGATCAGTGGATATAAACTCATACTATACATTGTGTTAATAAATTCGTCTGTCATTTTGTGTTTGTTAGGATTTAGCAGGTCTATATTGAAGTCCCCACAAATGAATGTAACCTTCTGATTAGTTTTTGCAAATATTCTCTCCATACTGTCTTTAAAAGTTTCAATGCAGGCTCCTGGTGCTCTGTATACACAACTGACAATTACATTTCTTTGGTTTTCCATGCAGATCTCTACAGCGATGCATTCCATCACATCATCAAGAGTGGTTGACATGTTTTCTAAAATCTTATATTTCAGACTATTTTTCACATACAGGGCCACACCCCCTACTTTTTTGCTCTTCCTGTTCATGTAAATTAATTAATATCCTTTCAACTCGAAATCTGCTTCCTTCTCAGAATTGAGCCAGGTTTCAGATATTGCAATGACATTGAATGGTTTTGTGAATTGACCTAAGTATTCTCTGATGGTTCGGTAATTAGCATATAAGCATCTACTGTTGAAGTGAATAATTGACATTCCTTGAGCTGACTCCACATTGCTGTTATACTGTTCATCGGTGTAGTAGCAACATGTGTTGTTTATATGGTTAAAAAATGTTTTGTCAGGATCAATATCTTCCAGTTCCAGTTCATGCATATTGTGTTCAGATAATAATAATAATAATAATAAATTAAACTTATTTAGCGCTTTTAAGGATCTCAAAGACGCTTAAAGATAGTGTTCAGTGAATGTTATGTAATTCCACAAGAACCCATTTTCCACAGACAGTTATGATTACCTTGTTGTGTTGTTCTGGTGTCACTGGTATTTGTCCAATTCTTCAATTTCTCTGATAACCAGCACTCTGGCCTCCTCTGGTGACCCGTTCAGTTTGATGATCACTTTACAGTTTGCAGTCCACGTTGATTGAATTTCCCTCTGCTTTCTTAGAAAGCGTGCCTTTCTGGCAATGTCTGCATTTTTCTTTGTAAGATGTTCATTCACATAAACGTCGGACCCCTTCAGCTTCCTTCCTTGTCTAAGCAGCGTATTTTTGTGCTTTCTGTTGGTAAACCGGATTATTATTATTATTGTTAGCTAACAGCTAACAGCTAACGACAACAACAACAACTGCTTTCAACACAGATAACTGGATAAATACTCACAGAAGACTTTCATTGTTGGATTTATTACTTTTAAGAAGTCTCTGAAAAAAAAATAAATATATAAACTGGAAAAACAAAGTTCGGAAACTTGTGTTTGGTGGATTATTTCTCTGTTGTTACAATGCTAATGGTCATTATATTTTACATCGTTGGAAAGCCTGTTTATTTAGCTTCGCAATGATGCCCAACTTGTAAGGATCATGCATTTGTGGGATGAGCAGCACAGCTGATTATGTGGGGAGTGCCCAAGAAAAATTTGCCAAAATGCTCCGTCAATGGTAAACAGTGTATTCTTCTGTTGGTATTGACTTTTGTTTTGAGTTGTTTGGTGGATTGGATGATTGAACTCTCTATCAGTAACAAGGAACAAACAAGACATATTGGCTATTTTACACTTTATTCATTTAATACACCATCAGGAGCCTCAGTAGTGGTGGAAGGTCCATACGCAGCCACACCAGCCTGGCACCTCCTCCTCATGCTGGTCACCAACCTGGTCACACGTTGCTGTGGGATGGCGTTCCATTCCTCAACCAGGATTCGTTGCAGGTCAGCCAGCATGGTTGTGTTGGTCACTCTAACACGTACAGCACGCCCAAGCTGATCCCACAAGTGTTGAATCGGGTTGAGGTCTGGACCCTTGGCAGGCCATTCCATTCTCTCTACTCCCACATTGTGGAGGTAGTCTGTGATAACCCTGGCTCTGTGGAGGTGAGCGTTGTCATCTTGGAGGATGAAGTTAGGTCCCAGATTGTGGAGATATGGGATCGCCACTGGCTGCAGAATCTCATCCCGATATCTCACTGCATTGAGATGGCCTTCAATGATGACAAGCCTTGTTTTGCCAGTGAGGGAGATGCCCCCCCCCCCACACCATGACACTGCCCCCACCAAAAGCTGTTACTCCATCGGTTCAACAATCAGCATAGCGTTCTCCGCATCCTCTCCATATTTTGACCCTGCCATCCAACTTTGGCAGACAGAACCTGGACTCATCACTGAACATGACATTCCCCCACATGTTCAGGTTCCATTGTCTGTGTTGTCGACACCAACGCAAATGGGCCTGACGGTGAAGGGCAGTCATTGCAGGCTTCCTGGTAGCCTTATGAGAATACACTGTTTACCATTGACAGAGCATTTTGGCAAATTTTTCTTGGACGCTACCCACATAATCAGCTGTGCTGCTCATCCCACAAATGCATGATCCTTACAAGTTGGACATAATTGCGAAGGTAAATAAACAGGTTTTCCAACGATGTAAAATACAATGCCTATTAGCATTGTAACAACAGAGAAACAATCCACCAAACACAAGTTTCCAAACTTTGTTTTTCCAGTTTATATATATTTATTACATGGCTGTGTTGAATACTTGATTCTGATTGGTCAATCATGGTGTTCTGCGGTCTGTAATTACTCCATGCTATGTATAACAGACCGTTGCTATGTAAAACAGACCGTTGCTATGTGTAACAGACCGTTGCTATGTAAAACAGACCGTTGCTATGTAAAACAGACCGTTGCTATGTATAACAGACCGTTGCTATGTAAAACAGACCATTGCTATGTAAAACAGACCGTTGCTATGTATAGCTACTAAACCCAACCCAGTAGTTTTTTTTTTGCATAAATCTAACCACGTAGTGTTGTTGATTTTTTAGTTTTGTTTTCTTTGAACATTAACCACATGTTTAAAACTGTTTCAAAATGTTTCAAAATCAGACCGTAATCCGTGAGAAAATAGGTTTCCCAAAGAAATTTAATTGAGAATGCAGTTTAATTGTATGGGAATGTAATTTTGTAGGACACAGGGTTACCTTCTGATAGTACATACTGTTTATCCTGGAACCATTTGCAAAATTCTTTCAGGGAAGCTCTTTTGGATATAAATTGACATAATTCTAAAACACATCATGCAGTTGGAACAAGATTTAGATTCTTCACATGCACATTTCTGAGCAATCCTACACAATCTGAAAGCATGAACAACCAACCCATTCTCATTCCCAACTTGTCAAATGCTTGGTCAGGAACCCTTGGCGTCATTTTTAATGCACTGGTTAACATTGTGAATTCAAACACAACTGCTTGATTATGATTAGGCAACAAAAAAAAACTTGGTTACGTTTAGGAAAACATTGTAGTTTGGGTTCAAATAAGTATCTTTCCTACGTAAGATAAGTTACGTAAGCTAAGCAAGATAAGTAGTCAAGGTAAAAAAAGTCAACGTTGACTTTTGGTTTCACACGGGACAGGAAAAGTGGTCTCTTGGAAGTCCTGTGTTTGTTTGACCCATCATCCATCCACGTCCTCCTCCCTACGGTGACTTTGTCGCTCTTTACGTCACCTGACTTGCCGAGCACTTGCTGTGAGCATGTAATATTGCTATAACAAACTCAGTGGTCATGAGTTCGACTCTTCTTTGTACAAGCTACAAATATTTCCATAAATCTGCGTGACTGTCTATTACAATGTTTATTTCATTGCAGATCTAGATCCAGATGGAGATTAGAAACTAAACACTTTTTAAATAACATCATTACATGATTATATAGTATTGAAGGTATGATCTTTCTGACTGCTTTCTAGTTGTTGTTTTTTTTAAAGTAAGTTGAAAAACAAAACAGTTAATGGCTAAAAAATAGTGTCTTGCCTTTCTGACATTTTCAGTCTCTATTTACCCCCTTCATGTCTCCTTTCCAACAACTTTTAAACATCACATTACAGATTGTTGTCCTGTTGCATAAAACCCACTCTAAAGAAACCTTCCTGTCCATCGATGAGCCCAATTCGGCAAGATGGATTACGTTCACCGACATATTTTTCAAATTTCCGCTTTTTGCAATATCTGCACATGGCAGATAAAGTATGGTTGAGGTAAGGGAAAGATAATGATTGTGGCAAATACATACATACAGCAATTTCTGATTCTTACAAATAGTCCCTTTAAAGGGACTGTTTGTAACTTTCAGAAATGCTTGTTAACAGCGACACCTGTGGCCTTTAAGTCAACCAAAGTCAGCGTCGGGCTCACGCTTGCTCGCCCTAAATAGAAATGAACGAGCATCGCTCAACACAGTGAGGCGACACACGTCAGCTAAAAGCACAATATCACTCTATATTTCAGCTGCTTGGCAGTAATGTTAGCTGACCAGACGAAGGTCTCTCCATGAATCAATGCTGATCCTAGTGCTTTTCCTGCTTCAGCCTCTAGGGCTGAAACAGGAAGAGAAACGTTATCGTCTCCGACCACAGCCGG
Source organism: Sebastes umbrosus (assembly GCF_015220745.1). Taxonomy (NCBI): domain Eukaryota; kingdom Metazoa; phylum Chordata; class Actinopteri; order Perciformes; family Sebastidae; genus Sebastes; species Sebastes umbrosus. The sequence continues at coordinate 1,283,002 of NC_051280.1, read as the reverse complement.
AGGAAGACAACGGCACCCGGTCAGAGACGATAACGTTTCTCTCTGCAGAGCCCCGTCACTTCACAAGACACGGGAAACCTCTGTTGGTCTGGAGGAGCTGCAGCAGTTATTTCTGCACAAACGTCCACTGAACATTCACTAGATATTCTCAGAGCTAAACTAACTCTTCTGCAGTGTGGAGTGAGCGCATGCACGTGTAGAGGTGGAGCGAGACAGCGAGAACGCCGCGGTGTGTGAGTGAAGGCAAGCAGGCAGAGGAGCAGAGGAGCAGAGACTCCGGCCACACGCGAGCATGGGAAACCGAACCGGTAGATTTTATACGTGTAAAAAGTTACAAACAGTCCCTTTAAGGTTATGAAAATACAAAATGTAAACAATTAATTTGTATTCGTTTCTGGGCATTTTAATAGATAGATGAAAGTAGAAAGATGATGGGAAAATAGAGAGAGATGGGGAGTTGCGTGAAACAAAGGTCCCCAGTCAGGCACAAACTGGGCATGGTGTGGTTCATGATCGTTGCCTTACCCTAGGCCACCAGGACGCCCTGAACTCTGGTCTCCAGCATGAAAGCCAGACGTGCTCCACACCCATCCACCAGCCCAACCTCCACATCATTTCACCTTGGCTACTTGGACATGCCTCTGTCAAAAATCAGCTGTATCAGTGATGTAATGGAGAACGCCAATATTGTGTTGTTTTTCAGTCCGTCTTTGAGTAAATATACTGCTCTTTAAATCCAAGGTTTTACGCCAGATTGAAGGGTAGTCCCAAAGGAAGCGTGCAGCTTCTTGGATGCAGGGGAATGACCCGCAGCTCAGGAACACCTGGCCAGCTACTAACGTTGATCGATCACTTTGCAAAAGAAAGCTGCTGAAGCTGATTAGGCGGTCAACAAGGTGATTTCAATAGGCTCGACTTAATTCGCATGGAGGGATTTTCTCCTTTATATCCAGCGGCAAGACTAGTTTAGATGATCACTGGAACCTGCTCCTGTAAGCTTCAATACAATGAAGAGAATTCGATCATGCAGAGCTTCTCTCCATGCCCCTTTTTATCAGTCATGAAGCCCCTGAAGATTTCCAAACCCAGACAACAATGGACTGATGGCTAGTTCAGGCAGAGCCAATTTGGTGCGTTTCAAATTTCATTGTCAAGAAATTGTGGCTCTTATAGGTGAAACAGAGAAAAACAGAGTAGTGCTGCTGCGTCCCATGTAGTCAAGCATGGTTTGTCTATACCACTGTTTCTCAACTGGGGGTCAGTGGACCTTTAGTGGTCCCTGCTGGGATTGCAGGGCGTCTGTGAAGCTTTCTGAAATACATGTGTGTATCGATTAATTTTTTTCTTCATTAAAATCAAACATGTACTCATGTAAACACACACTGACTTTACCAATTTTGTTGTTACTATACAAAGAATCCACATATTTTACCATTTTGTACTAAAATAAAATGATGTAATAAGCGTACCAACAGATATCAATGATATTGTGACTTAAAAAAAGGAAGCAAAACGTTTTTGGATATATTAAAATGTTAAATTTTTTTGGTCAAAGATAGTTGTCCTGTGAATTTCCAATTTGTCCAGTTTATGACCAAATACCTGCAGAAGCATGCAGACTAAAGCCTCGGACACACCAGGAACGTCAGGAGCGCGTGGCGGCTGCGTGGCATGGTGGCTGCGTGAGTCGGGCGTTCACACCAGCTGCATTTCAGCTGAGTGTCTGCTGCGTTTCTGCTGCTGCTGTCAGCCCTTTCTTTTTACATAGAGTTTGCCTTTTAATGGCCATTTCATTTCATTATAAATGTCATTTATATTTATTTTAGACAGAGAAAGGTTAAGAAACGTGTGGTAATTTATAAATAATAGTAATAATCCACAATTAAAACTCCGTACTATATTCATTCATGAAGCTCTCCAAGTCACTGCATTTTCTAGAACACTGTCCAGCACATATTTCAGAATAAAAGCCTCGTGTTAACAAATGAAGGAATTCTGTCCATAGAAAAAAACGCTTTAGGGCTTTTATTTTGAAACGAAAGCAGGAAGTGTTGATTTAAAAATAAGTCTTTACTTTTTTTCATCTCCATAACATATTCTACAGATAGACATTGTAATGTAGCTGATATGATGTCAATATACAGTTGCTGCTGTGAGACCCGCGCGGCACGCGTCAAAAATAGGCGAGACCTCTATTCTCTAGAAGAGACGCAGCTGAGACGCGCGTCTCACGCGGGTAGTGTGGCTGCTCTAACCTGTTAACACGGACGCCGAAATAAAAAACAACAGGTAACACAGCCGCCACGAGCTCCTGACGTTCCTGGTGTGTCCAAGCTGTTAGATGGTAACAATGGTAAACATTATACCTGCTAAACATTAGCATGTCATTGCATGCATGTTATCATCAGTTAGCATTCAGCGTGGCTGTTAGTCTTGCTTGAGGTATTCAATTGTGACATTTTCAAAGTTTGAACACATCACATACTCAAAACCTGCCTAGCATTAGTTGTGACACATTTGGGACACAACTCTAGCTTTAGAAGACGTGTGAACAGTCAATACTGATCATTGATTGCAGAAATAGACCACACACAATTTCAAGGTCTATGATAATTCTTGGAATTATAAATTCATCAAATTCTCAATCCTTAGAATGTATATCTTCCTCTCTCACCTGTTTTTCTTATACACGTTCTCATCCCAACTGATCATACTGTATATGGACGATTTGTCAGACCCTTTGGCGTCATTGTTCAGTCGCAGTAAACACCTGCTTAATGTTGTGAAGTAAACAAAAACACTTGCTTAGGTTCAGGCAGTAAAACCACTTAGTTAGGTTTAGGAAAAAAACAACGTAATCGGGCTTAAAACTACTACATTTGTACGGTGAAAATGACACTGAATGTTGTGAACACAGGAGACCAATGGGCTGATTGTAACTTGAAAGTGAAACTACGGGACACAAGCAGCGGTTCTCCTGGATGAAAGTCTTGTGTTCGTTAGGCCCATCCTCCCGCAAACCCAGAGTGTGTCTTTCGCTCTTTAAACTACGCCGCCACAGCACTTTCCCTGAGCGTTTAATATCGACGCAGATGGGTTTACGTTGTAGTTAATGGAAAGCCCGGTGCGTTTCAAAAAAGCGATAAGCAAGTGAGATAAGAGAGAGAAAAAGTGTTGGTAACATGGGCAGAGAGGGAGGGGTGTTTGTATATGGGTCAGTCAGCAGTGAGGGACGTTCATCCATAAAGGCACCATCAAAAATGCAACAGCTGCAGCTTTTCTGATTAGCAGTCAAATTAAAGACACATTTAGAACAGCTCTGATCATCTGTCAAACTACTCAGCCTGGGTGACCAAGCAGCATGCTGTTAAGTAATGAGACTGTGTGTGATTTGCCGCAGTACACACACATTTACCAAAATGTATTAGCTGTGAACACACACATGCACCAACACAGCATCACAGGTTAAGTCTCTAATTGGTTAGGATGGGAGCTTGATTAGGGTATTTGTAACACCAGAGTCCCCTGTAGTGTCAAGCTTTAAGACGGGGGGGGGGGGGGGGGGGGGGGGGGGGGGGGGGGTGATGCTAATCCAGAGTTTGGTCTTTGTGTGTGTGTGTTTGTTTGTGTTCACTTGCTGCATGTGTGGCTGTGAATGCATATCACGTCAGTGGTGTCTTTTCAATGTCTGCATGCATGTCATACATATCAAATGATTGGGTTATTTGTTTATGTGTGTGTGTGTATGTGCATGCGTGCATGTGCACACATGCCATCTTTTGTTTTCATTCACAACCACACTTGCGGGCAAAGTCATCCTGTTAAGTGCTGGGAGAATGCCCTGCTGGAGAAGCTCAGGGGAGATGTAGTGAGATAGCGTCTTTGCTCCAATACAGAGAAAACAGCCGGCAGAGAAACAGACCGTTTGCCTGGAATCTTCATGACTGATACTGTCGACTACTCTGAGGTGGGGGGGGGGAGAGATGAATATCAGTTTAGTGCCATTTTCAACAACAGACTATGCTGAATGAGAAACAGCAACACACAGAGGGAAAGCATTACATAAAAGTGTAACGTCATATTATTTTATTTATTTTATTTGTGTTTGTTTTTTTCTTCAATCATAGAATACAATTCAGTAATGTTCATAACATGTTTTTGTATTTTCCAAAAGTGAGATGAAAAGACCAATATCAGTGTTATGTGTGTGTGCTAAGTACAAAGCTGGAGTCAGCACATGGTTAGCCTAGCTTAGGATGAGGACTGGAGGCAGTGCGACACAGCTAGCTCGAACCAAAGGCTTTTGCACAGCTTAAGGCCTTCACACACCGGGGGGGTCATAGTGTCATAGCTACAATACAGCAAAACAGCCGGCAGAGGAGCTCCAACATGTCACTTCACTTACGCCTGACACTTGTCCTGGAATATAAGCCGTTGACGAGGAACCTCCAGAGTTCTCCGTCATTTGCTTTCTTTTCTATCTGACCAACACATTCTCACTTCCAACTCGTCAAATACCATCACTTGGTCAGTGCCCCTCGGTATCGGAGACCGACGCAGGGGGTACCCCTCTTGCGTTACTTTTGGACGTGTCAGGGACGGCGTGTCAATATACGCTCATTACATGCATAGTGTCCTTTCAAAATAAACTTTAGTTTTCACAGGAAGTTAGGTTTACGCAACACAACCACTAACAGCCCGGACACACCAGGAACGTCATGAGCGCGTGGCGGCTGCGTTACCTGTAGTTTTTTATCTCGGCGACCCTGTTAACAGGTTAGAACAGCCACACTGCCCGCGTGAGACGCTGCGTCTCTTCTAGAGAATAGAGGTCTCGCCTATTTTTGACGTGTGCCACGCGCGTCTCACAGCAGCAACAGACAGTGAAGGTGATCTATTGACTGTATATTAACATCATATCAGCTACATTAATACAGTTTCAAGGTTTATCTGTAGAATATGTTACGAAGACTTATTTTTAAATCAACTCTTTCTGCTTTCATTTCAAAATAAAAGCCCTCAAGCATTTTTTCTATAGACAGAATTCCGTCATTTGTTAACACAAGGCTTTTATTTTGAAATATGAGGAGTCAGTACTGTGGAACTTGCAGTGACTTGGAGAGCTCCATGAATTTATAAAATATGGGGTTTAAATCAACACTTCCTGCTTTCATTTCGAAATAAAAGCCCTCAAGCATTTTTTCTGTGGACAGAATTCCTTCATTTGTTAACACAAGGTTTTTATTCTGAAATATGTGTCGGACAGTTTTCTAGAACATAGAGTGACTTGTAGAGCTCCATGAATGAATATAGTACAGAGTTTTAATTGTGGATTATTACTATAATTTACAAATTATCACATGTTTCTTAACCTTTCTCTGTCTAAAATAAATAGATATTTTATTTATAATGAAATGAGGTGACCATTAAAAAGCAAACTTTATGTAGAAAGAAAGGGCTGACAGCTGTAGCAGCAGAAACGCAGCAGACACGCAGCTGAAATGCAGCTGGTGTGAACGCCCGACGCATGTATCACGCAGCCACCACGCACTCCTGATGTTCCTGGTGTGTCCGTGGTCTTAGGTAGGGTTAGGAAACGGTCGGGGTTGACGTTGACTTCACTGACTAAAGACTCACATTACTGACGAGTCACATGACTCACGGGACTGACGAGTCACGTGACTAAAGACTGACATGATAAAATAAGTCAACGTTACTTTTAGTTTCACACGGGACACCAACAGCGGCCTCCTGGTTGAAAGTCTGGTGTTTATTTGACCCGTCCGGGATTATGATTGTAAGTCGTGCACTACTAGAATGTAACTATGACATTGTTTAATGTATTTTCTTTTCCTTTTTAGTATTAAAGCATGCCGCTGGTTTGAGTGTAATCTAGGTGACTTAAAGGTACGGCATAAAATGAATGTAGTCTGTTTATTTTCATAGGACTGTCAACTTCAAGTGCAATATTTACGGTCACTGTTTATTTCCCATGTTAGGAGTTTAGTTTGAGTAAGGGGCCTTTTGTATGTTTTTTGGTATTGTTATTGGGCATAATGCCATATTGTTGATGGGCGCTGCAGTCTTTAAGCTGTAGGGTAATTAATTAGGAGTTATAGGCTCCATATAATTTTAGAGACCCCCGCTTGTCTGCTCATAGTATATTGTTGGTTACAGTGTTAATCCAACTATTATTTCCTGTGTGCAACATAAGAGTTGTGATTCTAAACATGTATGTGCAGTGGTATTTTGCCCTATTGGATCTTACGTTGTGCTTCACCGTGTGTGTTGGGGCCTATATTATTAGTAGCCTTAACTGCTCCCTGTGTGTCTTTGCTATTTAAAGTATATCAAGTCATTGCGTCAGTGTCATACACTCTTAAAATTGCACTGTGTAGCTCATTCGATTGCCCTCCTGTTTTTAATATTTTTAACGTACAAACTGTGTTTGAGCTTTCAGCCTCTTGTCCTGTTTATTCTGCGCCAAGGATGTGTCCTCTCTCCTCTCCTGTACATTATGTACACCAATGACTGTCGTAGTGAGTTTGATGACCAGCACATTGTTAAGTTTGCTGATGACACAGTTATTGTGAGCCTGCTGAACATTGATGAAGTGTCTCATGGTCCTGGTTCAATTATTTTTTAAACTGGTGTAATGACGCCTTTTTAGAATTGAATGTGACATGTGCATTGATTTCAGATGTCAACAACAAACTCCTGCAAATACTACAATAAATGGACTAGATGTTGAGATTGTTGAATTTTACAAGTATTTGGGCATCATATTTGACAATAAGTTGACCTTTGAGAGGAACACAGATATGCTGTGTAAGAAAAGCCAGCAGCGTCTCTTTTGTTTGAGGAAGCTAGCCAAGTTCCAGGTTGAGAAATCCCTGATGACACTGTATTATAAATCTTTTATTGAGTCAGTTTACACTTTTGCTTTTATTTGCTGGTATGCATCCCTCAACCTCAAACAGAAAAACTCATTAACAAGTGTGATAAAAATCAGCAGCAAAATCATCGGCACTCAGCAGACATGTCTGTCTAAACTGTCCAACAAACAGCTGATAAAGAAAGCAGAATCCCCCCCACACACCCCCTGCATTCAGAATTGAAGTTTCTGCCCTCTGGTTCCTGCCTCAGACAACCATCAGTCAAAACTAACCGATATAAATTCTCTTTCATACCCTTGGCCATTTCACTGCTGAACTCTGTAAACTATAGGTAATGTCAGCACATCCACCCATGACTGTTCTTCTGTTCTGGTCATTATCTTAATATTATAACTCTTTTAATATTTTTGGTACTTTAAGGTTTCACTTTTTTTCCCTGTTTTAGTATGTGGGGATGTACAGTAAATGTATATTGTCTTATTGTGATGAGATGTTGATGTTGTTGTTCGCTACTGCGGCAAAACCAATCGCCCCTCGGGGACAAATTAAGGTCTTGAACTTGAACTTGAACATACCTGTGTATGAGGTAAACCAGATTGGAAATTAATAATTACAGCCCTTAATACAATTTCCATCACTAAACGTTATATAACACAGTACTTAATTATGTTCCTGCCAATAAAATACATTAGAATCTTAGAGAAAAACCTAGAGAGTGAACAAGAAGAACATAGAATCAGGAGAGGATTGGATGAAAGTACTGCGAGGGAGGGGGGGGGGTCAATGGCTGTATGAGAGAGGGAGGGACTTAGAGGGAAAAAGATAAAGAGAGCTGAGAGGATACACAGAAAAGAGAACTGAAGAGAGGGAACAGGGCAAATAGAGCGTGCTTTTTGTTCAACAGGGTGAAGTAACAGAGACGGAGCAACGGCCATGGAGAGAGTTACAGGAAATCTATGGACTTAGTCTACTTAGCAGCAGATCGAAGGGACACTGAGAGGCTTGTGTGAGGTAACCGCTCTGCTTTTCTCTCCTACTAGTGCTTGTTGATGAGAAAATGAACACAAGAGCACTGACTCTACACCAGAGATGTCAAATGAAGTCTCTGAGTCTCTCCGTCCGTTTCTTAATGGTTTATATTTCATGTGTTGCCGAGTATCAAGTTAAGTATTTAAGTATTAGTAGCGAGAGGTGGAACAGTAAGCCGGAGGGGGTTGGGGAGCCTCTAGGCTCTCTTAAATCAATTAAAGAAGTGACAGCTAAAGAAGAGGAGCTGCAATCAGGACATGTTGTGCATTCCTAAGCAGGAGAGCCTCTGTGGACGAACACGCCTGTGGTTCGAGCCCTTTGATCAGTTTATGATTATGTGAAGCTAGATTGCAGTTTTTGAAGTTCAGGATTCATTTAGCTGGCTGTAGGGCTTGCTAAGGGGGTTAGTGGATAGGAGAAGTTAGAATCTTGTGTGGCAGATTGGTTGGTAAACACATAAATATGAAGCATCTCAAGATGCATTACATATTTTGTTATATTGGCCCCTTAAAGGGACTGTTTGTAAGAATCAGAAATGCTTGTTATCAGCGACACCTGTTAAGTCAACGAAAGTCAATGTCGGGTTCGCGCTTGTGCTCGCTCTACATAGACATGAACGAGCATTGCTAAAAAAGGGGGGGCGACTCACGTCAGCTAAAAGCACAATATCACTCTATATTTCAGCTGCTTGGCAGTAATGTTAGCTGACCAGACGAAGGTCTCTCCATGAATCAATGCTGATCCTAGTGTTGGCTATTGGCCGGAGGGAACAGGGGAGACACCGGAGTTTTGGTCGGAGACGATAACGTTTCTCTCTGCGGAGACATTTCTGCCATAGAATGAGAGAACTAAGTGATGCAGTTCTAGTCTTTGATGAGATATAGATGGGTGTAGAAGAGAGAAACTGATCTTTTTTTCTGTATGGATCCCACTGACATTAGAATCTTCAAAACGAGACGTAGGTATCGGTAGTATTGATATTTTCAGATCGATCCACTCACCCCTAATATCTTGAGGTCAGAGGTCAAGGGACCCCTTTGAAAATTGAGCATGACAAAGTTGCTATCGATGGATTCATCAGGGTTTCTAGTTTCATATGATGCCAGTATCTTCACTCTAGCTGTAAAACTGAACCTGAAAGTGTTAGGGGTTTAAGATGCTACAAAGATACAACGATATAAAGATCTTCTGCGAGAACGTTCAAGAGACATTTGATATTTTGAGTATTGTCATAATACAAAGCTGAGACATCCATCATTTTGGTGTAGCCGGTAGTACATGTTTGTAAGTTCTAGGGCATAGAGATCTGCTGGTAGTTTATCCACTCTGAACCACGACTCCACTTGCATTTTCCTTTAAAAATGATTTTAATACTCTAGGTCAGGGGTCAGCAACCTGCGGCTCCGGAGCCACATACGTCTCTTTAGCCCCTCTCCAGTGGCTCCCTGTGTATTTTTTAAAATGGAAATACATTTTTTTGTGTATTAGGGCCACATTGAGGAAAAAAATTAATCTGAGAATTCGAGAATAAAGTCATTCGTTTACGAGAAAAAAAGTTATAGTATTATAAGAATAAAGTCGTAATATTATAAAGTAGTAATTTTACGTGTTACTTTCTTTTTTCTCGTAAAGTTAAGAGTTTATTATTGTAATATTACGACTTTTTTTCTCGTAAAATTATGACTTTATTCTGTAAATCTCAGATGTTTTTTCCCTCAATGTGGCCCTAATACTCCGTAGTACATTTGCTCTTTTGCCCTCACTACATTAGATTTATATACTATATACTTAGACTATAAACTGTGTTACCTTCGTCACATTGATCAGATGTTTTGCGGCTCCAGACAGATTGTTTTTTTTACTTTGACTAAAATGGTTCTTTTGATAGTAAAGGTTTCTGACCTCTGTTCTAGGGCAGAGAGATCTGCTGGTAGGTTATCCACTTTGAACCGCTACTCCACTTGCATTTTCCTTTAAAAATTATTTTAATACTCTAGGTTATGTGCCCGACTAGACTAAAGGCTCTCTGGTGAACACACACACACACACACACACACATACACACATTCACCATTCACTACATCCAAGAACTCCGTAGCAACCCTGAGATTATGAGACTCAATTGATTATTATCAAATTTTGAAGTTTTTCCTGTTTTTTCCAAAATTGGGTGGCGTCTTAAATTGAATAATGCATTGAATATAAAGTTGAATTATGACATTGAAACTAATTGTGTATGATAGCTGAAGCTAAGTGCCATCACTCTCCTTCGCATTTTACGACAATGCATGGGTTTTTCATTCATAATTTTGAGTTATTAATTAATGATTGATTATTAATCTGCTCTGCAATAATGCTACAATATAGTGACAGTGGACATCAGTTTCTGTTAATTATATGACTGTTTAGCATTAGTGAGAGATGTAAGCAGATCTGCTTCGGGTCTAAAAAAACAGCCGCTTTGCACCTACAGTATTTCAGCGACATTTTACAGGTGACACACCTCACTCTATTCTAAATATCACAGGGAACCAGCAGGTTCCTTTCTTTAAAAACAGAGCTATTCAGCTGTGAAACAAACACATATTTATAAATATTAATTGAAATGAATATTGGATCTCTAAATGTTTTTTGACATCCATGAATGAAAGTCAGGCTCCTTATCATATCTTGAATCTAATTAAAACTAGGATAATGTGCCATGTGCATGTCTAGCCCAGGGTATCAAAATGTCCACAAACAGGAAGGTGGCCATCATTCTGTATTCCAGATATCAAAAGGAGCAAGCAAAGCTCTCTTGTGAGATTACAGTTCATGAAGTCAAACAGATGTTTCTGGTGATAAAAAATTGCAACTCCTTCTTATCCCAACTCACATACCGCCCCTTGGCTTGGAGTCACGCCCCTTGGCTTGGCGTCACGCCCCTTGGCTTGGCATCACGCTAGGTTTAGACAACAAAACCACTATAGTTAGGTTTAGGAAAAAACAACATGGTTGGGCTTAAATGAACACGGGACACAAAGGAACAGCTGATTTACTCTTTAAACAACGTCACCACACTCCCGGCGCACTCTCTCAAAGCATTTACTGTTGCCGTGGATAGGTTTACATTGTAGTTAATAGAAGGCCCGGTGCATCTCATACCGGCGCTAAGGGCTGCCTTGTGCAGCGGTACTGAACACTGATGGCCATGACAAAGCCTCGGTATTTGATACCCTGGGACTGTCAATGGGGTGTCATGTGATACAGGTGGTAGTATATGGCAACTACACTACACAAAAAAAATCCACGTTGGCTCGTCACTCAGACATCAACGCTTGAGCTCCATGTGAGAACTGTTCTGATGCATCGCAGACACATTCCAGATATCTAGCAGGCTAAATAGCTGGACCTGTCGGGGAGCTACAACCAATGAGAGAGCAAGACACGGGTTGAGGAGAAACCTGGTGGAGGGGTCGCCTGTACCTGTCTGCTATGTGTTGCATTTGCAACACGGACCACCTCGGGTGTTGGAGGTTTGCATGAATAAACATAACACAACACAGTGACTGATGTACATAGGGGAAATGGTATAGATGTGTGGAAACAGGCTATTATGTGAACACGTGTGTCAGCGTCAACATCAACAAGCATGACTACGCACACAGATTACAAGACAGCAAGTTGTGTAGTGTAAACAGTCCAGCAATCAATCTGCTAGAACATTTCTACTGTTTCCGAGGTCAAGAATGAACTTTCATGCTCAACATTGTTATCTTCACTTTTTCCTCCAGGTGACAAAGCTGAGAGTGAAGAAAAGTGAAGAGAAGACAAGGTGGTCATCTTGGTTCCTCTGCAGTCAAACTCCAAATATGACCTGGATGTCACAAAAACGGACCAAAGACGTTTAACTCTAAACACAAGCTCTTTGATGGAACCTCAGACAACATCAAACCAAAGTGTTCACTGACTGTTCCTTTAGCCGACATTACGATCTTCAGTAACTCTCACACCTCTGCAAGGGCACTGCATTGACAGACTCCTCTCATCACTTTGGATCATATTGGAATTTAAACACTTTGTCCAATGCATATCTTCAGGGCAAATCCAGTTTTGGATGCATGTCCATTTCCAACCTGGAAATAGACAGCTTTTTCACTTATCACTAGTTTTTTTTTTTTTTTTAGTTTTTTTTTTTAACAGCGATACTCCCTGATGATCACAAGGGAATATGCCACTCTGTTTCTGGTGGGCTCCTGTTTCCTGTTGGACTACAGCTCCCAAATCCCCCTGCAGGCTCTGCTCAAAAGCAGAACTAAGGCTGGACTGATGTCAGCCAGGGAAGGGACTGGAGGAAAGACTGTGAGAGTCGCTTCGGGGGAAGTGACATCATTAGAGGGCAGGACGAGGCTAGGGAGACATGGGAGGTCGAGGGTCCAGCGTATTAAAAGAGGATGGGTGTGGAACCAGTTCTTTGTCCTGGAGGAGTACATGGGATCTGAACCACAGTATGTCGGAAAGGTAAGTAAATATTGTTTACATCTGATCTGTAAGTTTTGAAATGTGTCAGCTTTTCTACCAGCTTCCATTTTAGTGCAACTTTAAAACTCAAGGGCCCATTTAATAAGTCAATAGAAGGAATACAGATATTCAGTAATTAACATGACAAATGGCCAAAACCAAGATGGCGACGGCCAAAATGTCGAACTCGAGGCTTCCAAACGGCAGTTCACAAACCAATGGGTGACGTCATGGTGACCACGTCCACTTCTTATATACAGTTTATGATTGTGACCAGGATAGTTTTTCAGATAGGAAGAGGTGGAGTAGTTAAGTAGTAAATACAGTGGGATCATAAATTGAAATTTGACAGTGACATACAGAAAAGCCCATATTCAGGAGTTGCTGTTGCAAGTCAGTGTCAGCAAACCCTCTCTGGGCAGTACTCCTTGGCCTCTCCCTTCTGCATGTAAGCCGATGGCAGTCGGTCAGCTTCCACCATCTTGGTTTTGCTGTATTTGGTTGTCTTTAGTTTAATTTATATTTTAGTAAATACACATATATTTAGTTACAACTTATACGTGGTCTCCCGTCCTTTTAGCCAGGATGTGACTAATTGGGGGCTCATCAGGGATCAAATTAAGCATTTTGGTAAAATGAAATTTGGCGCTTGTGGTAACTGGGCCAGGTTTGATTTCTGTAGTTACTACCTCCTGTGACAATGGTGGTTTGTTCACTCTTTTGTAGATATTTAGTGTCTTGGTATGTTTTCAAAATTCTAGGGGTAAGATTGTAACTTTGAGTTGCAACTAAAAACAGATTATCTGTCCTAAATAAAAGAGAAAAGAACTAAAACAACAACATAGCCGGCCGGCCGGCCGCTCATGCTTTTAGTGCATGTCAGCGTGCCCCACTGACTAGCACCGATGGCGTCACCATGGAAGAGTAGCACCCACCCTCCGGTTCCCCCTCAGGTTAACACTGTTCTCTCTGTTCTCTCACTGTTTGCACTGTTCATAGCCGCCATGTTGAGAGCCATTTGGAGGCACTAGATATGCTCTGAATATCGTATTCAACACCTTTAAACCATGACCTCAATCCTCACCTAACCTTGACCGAGTGGTTGTTATTGTAACCATGACGACGAAGTTCCCTATCCTCAACAAATTAGTAATTTTAACTCAAACCATGATCACTCCCTAATCCTAACCATTACTTAAACCTAACCAAACTTTAACTGTCGCAGAGCAGAACATGGCTTTATTTATGAAACAGTGATTTCTAAAATATTTTGAAGGCACCCTGCTGATGGGGGCTCCAGATCAGAAAAACACGTCTGTGTGTTGTTCTAAAGGGCAATTGCATACAATGTATTTTGGAATTTAATTTGGAGGATTTGTTTGATAGTACGGTACCTCAACAACAAATATAATTCTTTTAAAATCATAATAGTATGAAAATAATGAGGACATTATATATTTTTCAAACTGTTTTGAGTTACAGCTAGGCAGCTGGAATCTAGAAGGATCAGTGAAGTGAGAAGGAATAAAGAGTGGTGAAGGAGTGAAGAAGGCTATGAGGAATATAAAGGCACAGAGAACCTATACAGGAATGCCTACAAGACTCTGGGCAGCACAGATTCACTGCACTACACACACACACACACACACACACACACACACACACACACACACACACACACACACACTAAGTACAGGTTGAGGTGGAAACTCCCTGGATTTCTCTCTTCACTGGTCATGACAAAAAAAGGTTGTAGGACCATGTGTGAGTGTGCGAGTGTGTATAACTATGTTCTCCTGCCCTTAAGTATACTCTTCACCTTGTCAAGTTACTGTTGGTGACAAGATTAGGCACATTTCTGCACTCCTGAGAAAGTTTAAAGTAAATGTGTGCGTGTCTGTGTTGTTATGTTTGTGGCATCAATCAATGCCGGATTGTCACATATTGATTATTTATCGGGACATCTACATACTTGATTGAATCAATCATTGAATCGTTAGGTTAAGTGTTGTGTGTATAGATAACCAACCTGTTATTAGCAGGAATAACTTGTAACAGAGTATTTTTATACTGTAAGTAGTATTGCTACTTTTATTCAAGTAAAAGATGTGAATACTTCTTCCACCACTGCTGATTTTCCATTTCATGTTAAAGGTCACATATTATGCTCCTCTTCAGGTCCATACATGTATTTTAATTTTCTTTTTTTCTTTTAATTTGCATGCTGAAATGTTAAAAAACGTTTACTTCTCATACTGTCTGCCTGCATAAAGCTTCTTTCACCCTCTGTCTGAAAAGCCCTGGTTCAGCGTCTGTCTCTTTAAGACCCCTCCTCATAAATCCTAGTCTGCTCTGATTGGTCAGCATTTGCAGGTCTGTGCTGTCAATCAATCACCGTCTACACTGCGTCACTGAAGCCCAGAGGATGAGTCTGTGTGACTACGAAATAGAGTTTGGCAGCAGTTATCCCACATAAAACATTTTTTTATACATTTTTAATTTTTAATTTTATAAACCACTTCACTCAGCACACGTTCCAGCAGGAATCTGATCTGAAATCAGGGAGAAATTAACAACTTCTGCAGCAAAGATGACTTTCAATAGTTTAATCTATTAAAATACAATTTTTATACAGTGTTATTCCTGAAGTGATAATTCACAGAAAAGGAGAAAAGTCTATCTCATCATTGAGGTCGAGGTATTTTGTTGCTTTTAGTTGTACAATCCAAAAGGTCTCTGGTTGGAGTCGTCTTCTCAGGCGGTCGCCTCCTCTGATGTCCTTTTCAACAACTTCCAACACTATGACTTTCAGTGTGTTAGGGTTGCCATGTCCTGTTTGCTCATAATGTAATGCCATAGCATAATCAGCATTCTTTGTACGGATGGCATTTTTATGTTCCGCAACTCTGTCTTTTAGTCTTCTTTTTGTTCGTCCTACATAGAAACAACCACGGGGGCACTCCGATCTGTAGACAACACATGTGGTGTTGCAGTTAGCAAAATGTCTCATTTGATATGTGCGACATGTGTTCACATCCTGAAAGTGATTGATTTTCATGATATTATCACAATGATTGCAATTCCCACATTTAAAAGTTCCACAGGGCTTTTGTAGCCAGGTTGTTCATGTGGAAGGTGGAAGATAGCTCCGTACCACCTTGTCTTTCAGTGTTGGTGCACGTCTGTATGAGAACATGGGTGGTTCTGCAAACAGTGGTTGGAGAGATGCGTCGCTCTGAAGAATGTTCCAATTGCGTTTTTTTGATGTTTCTTATTTGAAACGCTTGCTCGCTATATTGCGTCACAAAATACATTTTTGAAGACTGGTGTGGTTTCTTCTTGGTTTGAAGTAACTGTTTTCTGTTTTCTATTTGTAGACTTTGCTCTTTGAAGTGATATTTAGTGATATTTCTGAAACATATTTTTGGTTCAGAAACATCAACATTCAAAACACGGGAGAAGTAGAAAATGATTTTCTACTGACTGGACTATACAACTGTTACCCAGACTGAGTAGTACTATATAACCAGTAAACTGATCTTCATGTGTGAAAATGGCTGGAGTTCCCATTATCTTTGGTGTTGTAGAGGCTCATTTTCATCAGTTAGCTGTTTCTTTATTTAAAGGTACAATGTATAACAACTGGAAAATGCATTTCCTGCAGAAAATCCGTGGGAATGCTGACAGCTGAAATGAATTGTAAAGCATTGCTGAAAATATGGAATCTTAAAGGACTGTACTCCTGAAAAATGTAATTGTAAAACTGGCAGAGTTGAAAAATGTAAGAGCTGAAATACACTGCTAGAAAAGCAGGAATCTAAACCGTAATACTGTCAAAGGTGGAAGTTGAAATGAATTAACTTGTTAGACAGAAAGTAGTATTTAGGTGGAACAAACCTTTAAAACTATCAGTGATTGGACACAAAGTAGTATTTGGGCAGAATGGGCCTTACTTTAAGGTTTGCCAAGTTGCTTGTCGGATGTTCAAAGGTCCATCTCTGGAGTATGTAACCAGAGAGGAAGAGCAAAAAAACTGAAAAAACAGACAAAAACAGAAAAAGTACAAGAGTGCCTCACCGAGGCCGCCACTCATGGCATCACCTTGGATATCATTCATCTCTTGTTTATATGATCAGCATATAAATCTCTTTTGTCTTGCTTTGCTGTGGTTTGGAGATGTTTCCTAAGTGGGACTTCTTTTTCCATCTCTGTGATGTTTTAATGGGAAAAGAATATGAAAGCTTGTGTTCTGTTTTACACATTATCAATTATGACATTGAACTGGGCCATAATGTGACCGATTGCTGCTGTAGTTGGAGCATTCAGGAGATGCACGATGTAATGTTCCGTTTCTTCCTGCAGCTCCACACAGACATGGACCATGGAGACAATGCAGTCAAGTATACTCTGTCAGGAGAAGGAGCTGGGTCCATCTTCACCATTGATCAAATTACAGGAGATATACATGCACTGGTGGGGCTCGACAGGTCAGTACTGATCAATAATGATAACAATACTGTAATGATGTCTAAAGAGCTTCTAATAGAGAATTATTGGCATCTAATAAGCACAGATTGATCTACATTACAGAGAAGGAATTAGCATTAATAATGTGTCCTTGTTTATTACATTGTAATCATTGCAAAAATAATATGCATAACAGAACACGATGCTGTTTTACTCTCCCAATTAGAGTACAACTACAGTGCTAACTTTCCAAAGTTAAAGTTATGATATAGTGTGCAGTGTTTTGGCAAACAAAATGCCTTTAAATCCGTTGATCCGTTACTCAAAGCGGGATCACATGACATGGTAAATGGATGGACGGACTTGCATTTATATAGCGCTTTTCTAGTCTTCCAACCACTCAAAGCGCTTTACACTACATGTCAGCATTCACCCATTCACACACAATGATCATTTGAACGTTAAAGAAATGTTCATAGTGTGTGAGAAAAGAATAATTTATAAAGCGCACATTAAGTTTAATACTTAAATACTAAATGTGACAACACTTTCACTCATACACAGCCACTTGCATTTTATTTTCGCTCTGAACATGGTAACCACTGAAGCAACTTTAAATCACATCTAAAATGATCACAGTGACCGAGGAGACCATATTTAAAGCATCATCAATGCTATGCAATTTTTTTCTTCATGTTTCAGCATTAAATATGCCAAATAACAGAGGACTATAGTAGCTTCCCATCTGTTTGTGTCTTTTTATCAAAGGTAATACAAGTAAAGCTAACCTTACCAGCCTTGCATATTGAAATCATTTAGCCGTTATAATAAAGATAACATCAGCTAGTTATGCACGTTAATGGAGGGTTATTACTGTGGACAGCTGCTGTGTCATTTACAGATTAACAATAGGCTAAAACAGTTAGCTAATGGGAAACAGGTGAAGGCGATTGTCATGGCAAGTTTGCAAATTTCACTTTGACAAAATAGGAACGAGCCAAAATTCTCTTACAGTATTGTTACACTTTATCAATGCTCAAAGCACAGTACACAAAACAGTGGCTGGTTCGTAACGTGCACGCCCAAAAGAAGCTGTTCACCTCTTTCATACACTGGAGCGGTCCCATCTCTATAACTAGCAGACCCTTTGCTAGTTCTCACACAAGGTCACGGCTTGACCCATGTATGCTGTTTCAGGAGATGAGGCTGCTTCCCTTGGTTGCAAGTATCTAGTCTCAATTTACTGTTACTGCTGACAAGCTGTTGATGCGTTCTAAAGCCTGGAACGCACCAGGAACGTCAGGAGCGCATGGCGGCTGCGTAACGTGGTGGTTGCGAGTCAGCTGCTTGCCTGTTGCTGCAGCTGCTGCTGTCAGCCCTTTCTTTCTACATAGAGTTCGGCTTTTAATGGCTATTTCATTTTATTAGAAATATCATTTATATTTATTTTAGACAGAGAAAGGTTAGAAACGTGTGGTAATTTGTAAATAATAGTAATAATCCACAATTAAAACTCTGTACTATATTCATTCACGGAGCTCTGCAAGTCACTGCATGTTCTAGAACACTGTCCGCCACATATTTCAGAATAAAAGCCTTGTGTTAACAAATGAAGGAATTCTGTCTACAGAAAAAAACCGCTTGAGGGCTTTTATTTTGAAATGAAAGCAGGAAGTGTTGATTTAAAAATAAGTCTTTACTTTTTTTTCATCTCCGTAACATATTCTACAGATGGACATCGCAAATGTAGTAATCTTGCTGGTATGATGTCAATATAAAGTCAATAGATCACCTTCACTGTCCGTGACATATTCTACAGATGTCTAGACATTGAAACTGTAGTAATGTAGCTGGTATGATGTTAATATACAGTCAGCAGATCGCTTTCACTGTCTGTTTGCTGTGAAACGCGCGCGGCACGCAACAAAAATAGGCGAGACCTCTATTCTCTAGAAGAGACGCAGCTGAGATGTACGTGTGACGTGCGTGAGATGATCGTCTCACGCACGTCTAACCTGTTAACACGGACGCCGAAATAAAAAACAATAGGTGCCGCTAAGCGCTGCTGACGTTCCCTGTGTGCGCCAGGCCTACAGACCGGCTCCCTTACATCTGTAGCACTGTAGGGAACAATCAGGCAAGCTTGCTCAGGCACAGAGAAGAGTTTGTGCGGGTTAAAGATTATATGTTACTGATTCAGAATGATCAAACATACATTTTCATTAAAGTCGGAAACTTTGAACATTTTTAAGTCTGCTGCTGATACCAGTACAGGCATTATCATAGGCCTTTGTGACGATGCAGGTAAAATGATGACAGATCCTTGCCTTGGTCCAGACCTTAATCCACCCACTCCACCGAGTTCAATGATTCACCGTGCATCGTGACATAGGACAGCGGTTTCTCAGCTAAAAACGATAGAGCCAATGAGAAGCGCGGGGAGTCTAACGGTTAGACAATCAGCACCACAGACGAGACTAATGTCACTGTCAAGCATTGTCAAGCTGTGCACCATGGACAACATGTCTTCTCAGTATCACCCAACACCGGAGGTTGTTTTTACTTTACTCCACTCCACTGTTGAAACCCCTGCAAAACCAGTATTTTGGCATGGCATTGGCATTTTGGCTACACGACAGTTCAGTTCAGACAACTTTATTTATCCCCAAAGGGGCAATTCATTAGTAGCATTCCCAGTCCATACATCCATACATCCATACATACAACAGACAACCAATAATTAGTTAAGTCAAAGGAAACATATTAAAGGTATGGGGCAGTTGGAGGGACAAGTTACAATAAGAACCATATAAATACATAGGACTATAGCAATAAAAGCCAACAAATAAGAAACAATAAATAAGAACAACATATCTTAAAATTCCTCTAAATAACAGTCTTTTAAAATGGGTATGGTCTGTGTTCAGCAGCGTAACAGCAGAAGGGATAAAGGACTTGGAGTAAGGATTTGTTCTCCTTAAGGGCACATTATAACGTCGGTCTGAAGGCATCAGAGAGAATTCAGTCTAAACAATGTGATCTGGTGGCTGATCATTGATTTTGCTTTCTCAGCCACCTGTTTCTCCCAAATTGTGCCTGAGTCCTTCTGCTGAACTCCAATAATCTTGAAGCACACTTTGACTATACTATTAAGACCGTTCTTGTCCTTCACAGACAACCCGTCAAACCAGCAGGTAAAAGAAAAGGTTAAAAGGCTTTCAATAAAAGAATGGTAAAAGTTACATAAGATCTTATCAGAGACATTAAAAGAATTCAGCTTCCGAATTAAATAACTCCTTTGTTGACCCTGTTTGACTATCAGTTCAGTGTTAACATCACATTTAAGCTGTGAGTCAAACATATTGCCAAGAGTCAACAATTTCAACATTCATATTATGAATGATGCTTGCTTTTGGTATGTCATTATTCTGCTTAAAATCAATGATTACCTCCTTGGTTTTTGATACGTTAAGATCCAAGAAATTATCATCGCACCATTTTACAAAAACAGGTAAGACCTGACCGTGGTCTGAGTCTTGGCCCCGAAGAAGACTCAGGAGGGCAGTGTCATCAGAGAACTTTACGATATGACTGCCTTCCTGTGACGTTCTGCAGCTGTCTGCGTACATTATAAAGAGTAAAGGTGACAGGACACCACTCTGGGGTGAGCCTGTACTTGAAAGCATGGTGCCAGACATGTGTCCCCTTAGTGTCCCCTTAAAAGGGTGTAGTTATTATATACTTAATTATGTAATCCCATCCATTCTTGTGATGTGTGTTCATGTGAGGGTAGTATGTGTGTGGGACAGAGCCAGTGATTTTTTCTATTATTTCAAGTGGCCAAATCTGACATTTGTTTTTGTTTGTTGGTATTTATGCTCATTCATCAAGGTATGACTGATCAGAACACATATGAAAAAAAATAATATTTGTAAAACCCACAGTGTTGGCACTAGCACAAGCTGACATATAAACTTGGAAAAAAAAGTTTGTAAACTTGTGTTTGTTTGATTATTTCTCTGTTGTTACAATGCTAATGGTCATTGTATTTTACATCGTTGGAAAGCCTGTTTATTTACCTTCACAATGATGTCCAACTTGTAAGGATCATGCATTTGTGGGATGAGCAGCACAGCTGATTATGTGGGTAACGCCCAAGAAAAATGTTCCAAAATGCTCTGCCAACGGTAAACAGTGTATTCTCATAAGGCTACCAGGAAGCCTGCAATGACTGCCCTTCACCGTCAGGCCCGTTTGCGCTGGTGTCGACAACACAGACAATGGAACCTGAACATGTGGGGGAATGTCATGTTCAATGATGAGTCCAGGTTCTGTCTGCAAAGTTGGATGGCAGGGTCAAAGTATGGAGACGACGCGGAGAACGCTATGCTGATTGTTGCACCGATGGAGTAACAGCTTTTGGTGGGGGCAGTGTCATGGTGTGGGGCGGCATCTCCCATAACTGGCAAAACAAGGCTTGTCATCATTGAAGGCCATCTCAATGCAGTGAGCTATCGGGATGAGATTCTGCAGCCAGTGGCGATCCCATATCTCCACAATCTGGGACCTAACTTCATCCTCCAAGATGACAACGCTCGCCCCCACAGAGCCAGGGTTATCACAGACTACCTCCACAATGTGGGAATAGAGAGAATGGAACGGCCTGCCAAGAGTCCAGACCTCAACCCTCAACACTTGTGGGATCAGCTTGTACGTGTTAGAGTGACCAACACAACCACGCCTGACGGTGTATCAAATGAAAAAAGTGTAAAATAGCCAACATGTCTTGTTTGTTCCTTGTTACTGATAGAGAGATCAATCATCCAATCCACCAAACAACTCAAAACAAGAGTCAATACCAACAGGAGAATACTCTGTTTACCATTGGCAGAGCATTTTTCTTGAGTGCTACCCACATAATCAGCTGTGCTGCTCATCCCACAAATGCATGATCCTTACAAGTTGGACATCATTGCGAAGGTAAATAAACAGGCTTTCCAACGATGTAAAATACAATGCCAATTAGCATTGTAACAACAGAGAAATAATCCACCAAACACAAGTTTCTGAAAAAAAATTCCCAGTTTATATACCACTTGGACACACCGAGCTTGAAGCGGAAAAAAATAAGTGCCGGTACTCCCCTTATTCACATGTTGGTGTGTGTATCGGCCGGTATCCGCAATCTCTTGCGCCTTGTTCCTTTTTATTCATTATTTCTTTAAGCATGTTAAACTGTGTCAGCTGTGATTTATTGTTATATTATTATATCTGGGCTATGCATATTCTACTGTAGGCCTATAATACTCCAATAATATTCCATCTGGAACATTATAGGGTTAAGGTGTGTTTGTACAGAGGGTTAATAATTAAAGTGCTTTCATGTGTTATTTGTAGCCTACAGCATCACTCTATAATATATTATGGGATGTCTATAGTCTGGAATAAACAGCAGCCAAATAGACAGGCAGGTATACATGCAGAGCTGAGATGTGTGATCTCTTCATTCAGGGTTTAGGAGCAGAGTCCCAGTCAGGATGCTCCTACATATTATACACAGACACATTGTGAATATCTACAGTGAATAAAAGATACTATGAGATATTGGGTTTGGGGCTCCTACTCCAAGAAAATTTGAAGGTTTTTTAATTAAAACTACGCATTTTACATCATTTTGGACCATTATTATTACTAGTTAGATGGTTATTTTTTATTATTTATCACAGACTTAAGTCTGCACATTTAATTCTTCTGGAAATGTTTGTCCTGTAAAATCATATTCTATAAATCAGAGGAGCAGATTCAGAAAACTTTTTAATAATGTTTCGTTAATGATATTTGTTCGTAAAAAGTACTGACGAACAGTTCACTAATTACTTTATAAAAAGGGCATGAACACTGTATTGATAAATTAAAGCACCCTTGTTTATATATTGTGTTTTTGTGTATTTATGTATTTATTTATATTATGTAATATGCAATATTTTACAGGGAGGAAAAGTCCTACTACACACTGAAGGCCCAGGCTGTTGACATCTACACAGGCCTCCCTCTGGAGCCACAGTCTGAGTTCATCATCAAGGTGCAGGACATCAACGACAATGAGCCACGATTTCCTGACGGTCCCTACAGCGCCAGTGTCCCCGAGATGTCTCCAACAGGTAGGACAGCAAGAGGTTGAGACAAGAGGACAAGAGCTCTCACTAAGTGTACATGAAGCCACTAACCCTTTCACGCATAGTGGTCATTACAGTGGACACTAATGCATCATCCCATACACTGCCACCCACTGGCCAGCCATTGTTAAGTGCAACACGAATTTCTGAAAATCAAGATGGGTGCCGGAGGGCCAGAAACACTGAGCAGCTCAGGGATATCTTGCCAGTCCTTCTATAGCAAGAGACCCCTGCAGGTGAATAAAATTTGGTAACATCAAGTAAAAACTGAGGAGTAAGACAGTTGTTAAAATCTCCAAGTATTGATTTTATATTCGGAGAAAATGACGATTAATCATCTGTCCACTAAATTGGACATCATGCATCGCTGGCTGTATTTCAAATACAATTAATACTATCACTGGGAGTTTGTTTTTGAAAATACTTCATCTCCAGTAACTTTTTTGACTTTATTGTTGTAATATTTTCACAATATTTTTCATGAATATATAAATAAATAAAGCTCAATTAAAAGTCAGACTAAAAAGAAGGTTTTGAATTTGCGTTTAAAAATATCAACATACTGTGCTGTTCCAGAGGCTTGGACCATAGTAATAAAATGATGCCTCACCGTGGATTTTTGTTCGGAATAATTAAAAGGGCCACTACTGGAAGATCTGAGGGTTTGAGAGGGCTCATAGGCTAAAAGCAAATCTGATAAATAGATAGGACCAAGACCATTAACAGCTTTATAAACCAGTATTAGAATTCTGAAGCAAACAGGTAGATAGTGCAGAGACTTTAAAATTGGTGTACTGTGCTCTCTTTCTGGTCCGAGTCCATACGCGTGTAGCAGAGTTTTGCAGTAATTGTAATTGAGCTGTTCTTTTTAGGGAGACCAGAAAGTAGTGCATTGCAATAGTCAATCCTGCAGGTAATAAAGGTGTTCATTAATGTCTCTGTATTGGCTCGAGAGAGAGAAACGGTCACACTCTGGCAATGTTCTTCAGATGATAAAAGGCATTCTCACATTCTTCTAATGTGAGGTTTTAAATGAAGCTCTGAATCAAAGATAACTCCTAGATTTTTTTTGTGCTTGTTAGCAGGTGTTTTAATGGCAGTGCTCGCAGTTTCTGATTGAGTTTGTCTCTCTGAGCTTCAGAACCATAAACCAAGACTTCAGTTTTGTCCTGGTTGAGCAGTAGGAAATTCTCTACCATCCATATCTTGATATCTGAAATGCAGTTAAAAGGGCATCTACTGGCCCTGAGTCATCAGGAGACACAGCCATGTAAAGATGTGTGTCATCAGCATAACTATGAAAATTAATGCAATACCTCTTGATGACATCTCCAAGTGGCAGCATATAAAGATTAAAAAGTGCAGGACCTAAAATTGAACCTTGAGGAACACCACAAGTCATTTTATAGCTTTTAGATGAACATTCCTCTATGCTTACAAATAATTCTCTTTCGGTAAGATAGAATTTGAACCAATTAAAACCAGTACCAGAGAGGCCAATCAGATGGTGAAGTTTACCTAAAAGAATCCAGTGATACACTCTATCAAACGCTGGGGTTAAGTCAGGTAGTACCAATACAGAAAGTGTTTTTTCATATATCCATATAAGACCTGAGGTCATCTATAACCTTGGCTAGTGCTGTCTCAGTGCTATGATTGGACCTAAATCCAGATTGGTATTTTTCAAAAAATATTATGTGAGCTCATGAAATCATTTAGTGGATTTAAAACAAGCCTGAGTCTATGATATCAGCATTAATATATATCAACATCAACTATTGTCTATATAAAGATATAGAGGAGTAATGTCTACCTGAGTCTATGATATCAGCATTAATATATATCATCATCAACTATTGTCTATGTAAAGATATAGAGGGGTTATGCCTACCTGAGCAGAGAATGAAGTTGCTCTCCCTCTGTGTGTGTGTTGTGTTGGGGATGCAGGTTGAAGCTGGACTGGTTATCAGCACATATTAAAGGTTTGTGCCAGTATTTATTATGTTTGATTAACGCTAACGGGCAACGGTGTTTATAAACTGCAGCTCAGAAAAGATCACGTGTGTCATGCCTTCATGTGCACGTTCATATGCGCGTGCAGAAAATGAAACTTCGAGCAACAGCTTCTGTGCAGACCAATCCCCACAATATACTGGTGTGATAAGATAAGATAAGATGAACCTTTATTAAGGTGTGGAAAGGGGGCACTGGTGTTGGTGAGTGGGGGACCCAGGCTGTCCTGCTGAGCTCATGGGGGTTGGTTGGTCAAACCTGTTGAAAAACAGTTTTAGCTCATTTGCATGTTCCCGGGTCCCCTCAACACCAGGGCTTGTCTGTTTGTAGCCAGTTATCTTCCTGAACGCCCCCCCACACACACACACACACACCTCCCTGGAGCTGTCGGCCTGTAATCTCCCCTCCAGTCTGTCTTTGTAGCTGTCCTTTGCCGCCCTCAGCTCCTTCTTCAGCTCCTTCTGGACAACCTTGGCCCCCTCAATGTCCCCGGCAATGAAAACCCTCTTCTTCCTGTTCAACAGGGCTTTAATGTCCCCATTGATCTGGTTTGTTGTTGGGAAAGCAGCGTACATTTTTGGTGGGTACGATGCTCTCCTCACAGAACCTGATGTAGTCCGTGATGCAATGGGATAGTCCATCGATGTCCTCACCGTGGACCCTCTCAAACAAATCCCAGTCTGTTGACCTGTAACACTCCCTCAGCTCCTCCTCAACTTCCACTGACCACTGTTGAACAGTCCTGTTGGCGGCGGGCTGCCTCCTGACAACAGGCTTGTATGTTGGTACAAGCCTTATGAGGTTGTGGTGTGATACGCCAAGGGGGTGGGGGGGGGGAGAACAGCGGCGCTGTATGCCTCCTTAATGTTGGCATACAGCAGGTCCAGGGTCTTATTGTGTCTTGTGTTACAGGTCACATACTGGTTGAAGTTAGACAAACTTCAAAATATCCGTTGACGACGATGAATGCGCTGGGGTGCCTTGTCTGTAATCCCGCGACGGTGGAGTGGATGACGTCACTCGCTTGCGCCGCCACAGCACTCGATGGGATGTAAACAGTAACTGCAATGGCGTGTGAGAACTCTCGAGGGATATAATACGGCCTCAAACTCACAGCCAGCAGCTCCATGTCCAGGGTACAGATGCGCTCCTTTACAGTGATGTGTCTGGGATTACACCATCTGGAGTTTACAAAGACAGCAAGAGCTCAGCCTTTCTTCTACCGGTCTGTTTGTCTCTGTCAGCTCGCACCACCGTGAAGCCCTCCGGTTCCATTAAGCAGTCTGGTATAATCGCATTTAGGCATGTCTCCGTAAAGCACAACATACTGGACTCTAGGTATTCCCGTTGGTCTTTCACCAGGGCTGATAGCTCGTCCGTCTTGTTGGCCAGTGATCTCACATTCCCAATGATTACTGAACGCAGGACGGGTTTAAATCTCCTCCTTTCCCTCGAGATTGCGCCGGCTCTCATTCCCCGTCTGTGTGGCCGTAACTCGGCAGGTAAATCCTTCGGTGGGTCTACTACTCGGTCCCAATGGGCGAGGAGCGCTTCAAGCGAATACACTGTCCGTTGGCCGCCGATCATGCCCGCTGGTCTGGCTAACTAAATAAGACGGCTGTGAAAAAGGAAACTATTTACACATAGTGTGCAGTATACTATCACTGACAAAAACTAAGCGCAGTAGAAAGTTATAAGTCACGAAAAAGTAGCAAAAAAAAGACAAAGAAAGTAGAAACACGGAGAGCTGCTAAGACAGGCTGCCACTCGCAGCAGCGACTAGCAACCAATGGCGCTCCTCGTAGGCGCACATCGTTTTAAAACAAGACGATGATATAGTCTCTCAGTCAAGGTTTAGTTACGACTCCGGACTAAAGCGAGATGGAAAACAATGGATTGACATGGACTACTGATTAAGTATTGAATTCATTAGCTGGGTATACTGGGCAATATGGATGCTCATCTCAAAGTAAATAATAACCATCAAGAATGGGCCTGATGCTGCTGATAAAATTCATAATAGTATCATTATCTATAATTTACAGGTGCTTCAGTTTGTCAGGAGATGCTGGATCATCAGCCAGTACAAGCACAGACTTTGCACAATATTATTAGTTATTTGTAATCAATGGAAGTTCTTCACCATATGGTTGCCTTGTGCATCATATCTTTTTGGTTGTCATATCCCTATCTACATTCGGACATCTTACACATGAAGATAAGTGAGATTCAACTCCAATGAGAACATGACACTAAAATATGCATCAAAGTTAGGGCCCCCAAACGTCTAGGGCCGGCCCTGCCAGAGGGTCGCAAAAGCATTAAGCCTGGGACACACCAGGAACGTGATTCACGTGTCGGGTGTTCACACCA
Organism: Sebastes umbrosus; assembly: GCF_015220745.1. NCBI lineage: Eukaryota > Metazoa > Chordata > Actinopteri > Perciformes > Sebastidae > Sebastes > Sebastes umbrosus. The sequence continues at coordinate 1,255,548 of NC_051280.1, read as the reverse complement.
GCTGTGTTTTAGCTACGTGTCTGCTGCTGCTGCTGTCAGCCCTTTCTTTCTAAATAGAGTTTGCCTTCTAATGACCATTTCATTTCATTATAAATATAATTTATATTTATTTTAGACAGAGAAAGGTTCAGAAACGTGTTGAAATTTGTAAATAATAGTAATAATCCACAATTAAAACTCCGTACTATATTCATTCATGGAGCTCTGCAAGTCACTGCATGTTCTAGAACACTGTCGCCACATATTTCAGAATAAAAGCCTTGTGTTAAAAAATGAAGGAATTCTGTCTACAGAAAAAACACTTGAGGGCTTTTATTTTGAAATGAAAAACTGTAGTAATGTTGCTGGTATAATGTCAATATACAGTCAATAGATCACCTTCACTGTCCGTGACATATTCTACAGATAGAGACATTGAAACTGTAGTAATGTAGCTGATATGATGTTAATATACTGTCAATAGATTACTTTCACTCTCTGTTGTTGCTGTGAGACCTCTATTCTCTAGAAGAGACACAGCTGAGACACGTGTCTCACGCAGGCAGTGTGGCTGCTCTAACCTGTTAACACGGATGCCAAAATAAAAAACAACAGGTAACGCAGCCGCCACGCACTGCTCACGTTCCTGGTGTGTCCCAGGCTTTAGGATCCATCCTCAGGGGACCTTGAATACAATAAATGTCGGTATTGGTTGAGATATCCTACTTTGGCATGTGTTGGATGGACTGAGGAGATGACATCATCGTCCTTGGGGATCAACACTAGAGGGAAAAGTTCATTTGTTGTTGTTATTGTATTTTTTAATTTATTTATTTTTTATATCAAGAGGATTATATATGTGTTTATGTGAGAAACATTAAGTTCATTATTTAAGTTATAGAAACCATATGTGTTTACTTCTGCAAAAGTGAACAATGAAAAAACAAATTCAAAAATTGAAGTGCACAAAATTTGGAAACCAGATCATTAATTTGTACATTTTGAAATGTTTAAAGAAATGTTTGCCTGTAACCAACTGTCCTCCTTGGGAGTGTTTCAAAGTGGAAGGAGCTGAAATGATTTTGGTTCATTGGAGGAAACTAAACAACTGATATTCATATTCAGAATTTTATTTTCTAAGGTTTTTGGTTCAGCTTGGACATATTATGTTGTATCTGCTGCACACACACACACACACACACACACACACACTAAACCAGAATCACTGGCCCATCTGTCAGCTAAATGCCATTACTGAGAGGTAATTTAACAGTCAAGGTCTTTAGGCTTTAAGCTCTTAATGCTTCAGCTGAGGCCTAAAGTGCTCTAAGAGAACACAAGTGTGACCCCAGTATGTCTCTGTTGCAGTGAAATACAGCAGCAAACATATAGAAGATTAGCTATGGTAGCAAATAGCACAAGTATCCATATGATAAAAACATAATCCTATCTATGAGGAACGGACTGCTAAGAATAGCCATGTTTTCTCTTTTCTTTTTTTTTAATTCTCTTTTTATTGAGATAGACGAAAAAAATATTTTATCATCTCCTATACATTTCTTTTCTTTTTCAAAATAACCTTAATAGTTAACAATGAGGAATATAAAATAAAATAACTGATTTCAAGATGCTATTCCTGAATCACATATACATACCCATCCGTATGTATGCTGCTCTCCATATTTACCTTTTTATATACAAATATATCTAGACATATATTTTCCTATATTTTCATATTCACATATGCATATACACATATATATACTTACACGCACCTACCCATATACTTCAACATACATACCTGCACATACCTATCTTTATCCTTCCACACATTTTCAATCAGCCTTTTAAATGAACTAAAGAAAAAGGAAAACACAAAGAAAGAAAATGAAAAAGTAGAATAGAAATTCTACAAATGTTTCCAGTATAACAAGTAAAAGGACATTACAATATCTGTAGCGGTGAACCAAGGGGTTCTCACATTTGCATACACTGTTATATAAAGTCTAATCTGATTGGCGATATAAACTGGGAAAAAAAAGTTAGTAAACTTGTGTTTGGTCGATTATTTCTCTGTTGTTACAATGCTAATGGGCATTGTATTTTACATTGTTGGAAAGCCTGTTTATTTACCTTCACAATGATGCATTTGTGGGATGAGCAGCACAGTTGATTATGTGGGTAGCGCCCAAGAAAAATGTTCCAAAATGCTCTGCCAATGGTAAACAGTGTATTCTCATAAGGCTACCAGGAAGCCTGCAATGACTGCCCTTCACCGTCAGGCCCATTTGCGCTGGTGTCGACAACACAGACAATGGAACCTGAACATGTGGGGGAATGTCATGTTCAGTGATGAGTCCAGGTTCTGTCTGCCAAAGTTGGATGGCAGGGGTCAAAGTATGGAGACGACGCGGAGAACGCTATGCTGATTGTTGCACCGATGGAGTAACAGCTTTTGGTGGGGGCAGTGTCATGGTGTGGGGGGGCGGCATCTCCCTCACTGGCAAAACAAGGCTTGTCATCATTGAAGGCCATCTCAATGCAGTGAGATATCGGGATGAGATTCTGCAGCCAGTGGCGATCCCATATCTCCACAATCTGGAACCTAACTTCATCCTCCAAGATGACAACGCTCGCCCCCACAGAGCCAGGGTTATCACAGACTACCTTCACAATGTGGGAGTAGAGAGAATGGAACGGCCAGACCTCAACCCAATTCAACACTTGTGGGATCAGCTTGGGCGTGCTGTACGTGTTAGAGTGACCAACACAACCACGCTGGCTGACCTGCAACCAATCCTGGTTGAGGAATGGAACGCCATCCCACTGCAACGTGTGACCAGGTTGGTGACCAGCATGAGGAGGAGGTGCCAGGCTGTTGTGGCTGCGTATGGATCTTCCACCGCTACTGAGGCTCCTAACAGTGTATTAAATGAATAAAGTGTAGCCAATATGTCTTGTTTGTTCCTTGTTACTGACAGAGAGTTCAATCATCCAATCCACCAAACAACTCAAAACAAGAGTCAATACCAACAGGAGAATACACTGTTTACCATTGGCAGTGCATTTTGGCAATTTTTTCTTGGGCGCTACCCACATAATCAGCTGTGCTGCTCATCCCACAAATGCATCACTGTGAAGGTAAATGGCCCGCTAGATATTTTAGAAATGCTACTGTGTTGACCTTACAGGCCTCTTTTGTTAGTGAGAAAATCATTAAATCATCAACGGGTGGCTGTGGCTCAGAGGGTAGAGCAGGTCGTCCACCAATCGGAAGGTTGGTGGTTCGATCCCCTGATGTCGATGTGTCCTTGAGCAAGACACTTAACCCCAAGCTGAGGTGGTTCGGGCAGATGCCTGAACCACCTCAGCTGGCTCCTTTCAACACAAAGGAGCAGCGGCTCTACTCCGAGTCCCTCACGGATGACTGAGCTTCTCACCCTATCTCTAAGGGAGATGCCAGCCACCCTCCTGAAAAAAAACATTTCTTCCGTTTGTACCTGCGATGTAGTTCTTTGGGTCATGACCCAGCCCTCATGACCATAGGTGAGAGTAGGAACGAAGATTGACCGGTAGATCTAGTTCTTTGGCTCATGACCCAGCCCTCATGACCATAGGTGAGAGTAGGAACGAAGATTGACTGGTAGATCGAGAGAGCAATACTGCCCCCCCCGCTGCTCCGATTCTCCAGCCAATCTCACGTTCCATTGTCCCCTCACTCGCCAACAAGACACCGAGGTACTTGAACTCCTTCACTTGGGGTAAGGACTCATTCCCTACCCGGAGTAGGCAAAAAAAAAGTCTTACACTCAAATGTGAACGCAAACCAATACTGAGAGTCTGGGTCTACTAGGACACTGCGAAATGCATTGGCCAAATCATCACAAGTTTCCTGCTGGAACTTGTGAGAGTATGGTGTGTGGGTTCAGCACTATGGGTGCTTGTGCATGTACTGCTGCAGATCTTGGTTGATTTTCTGGCCTTATCGTTTCAACGGGAAAGATAGGGCATCTTACTGGTGAGAGTGCACATGGGATGATGACTCCTGCCTTTATTAAATACTGGTGTTATCCCTGCTACTGCCTCTGCTTTGAGAGGATATTGTGCCTGACATGGACGATACGTGCTTTTAGGTGTCACATGGAGAGGTTCAGCCCCTTTAACTAATTATCGTTAGCCTTTGCGGCACTTCCCAGAACTCTGGCAAATCAATGGTTAACTGAGAAAAATTTGCCCAATCCTTATGTTTAAATGAATCAACTTGTGCTAAAAGCACGATCCGTTTTCCCACCAAAGTGCTCTGAAATGGACATGTCTATGTGAATATTTACTTCCTTCTCCCTGATCCTCCCATGTACAATCCTGTGAACACTGAGTCCCAAATCTCTCCATTGTACATAATGTGTTCTGGCTAGAGATACATGTGCTGATGAATTATGTACCTTAAAGAATTTGGTTACCGAGGGGGTCGGCACAACCGTCAATGCCCACATTTTATTATCCAATGCACCCAGTCGTTAGTTATGAAATCATTTACTTTCCCTTCCTTTAAATTCTGTGTCTGCTCCCTCAATAACTGTGGCTCATCCTCTGTGTAGGATCTGTTACAGTCTCTTGCCCAGTGGTCAGGGTCTCCTCCTCCATCTCCAGCATCCGTCCTCCCAAGGGCCTGCACTGCGTGATCCTGTGCTCGAAGGGGGTTGGGGGGACCACCGCGTCCTCTGCCTCCCTCCGTTTGTTCCATTCAGAGCTTGGAGCAGTGCCATCTGGAGCCTGTCATTCAGTTGAGTTTTAGCTTGCTATGTCTTTTTCTCTGAGACTCTCAGATTTTGTTCAGCGTGGATGGCGTGATCTTCCTCTATCCCAGCCTGCACAATGTTTGCATAACTGCTGGCTGATTTGCTCATCCATACTTTCCAGGAAACAGTTCGTTAGTAGTTGTTCATATGGGGAGTCAGTCTGAATGAATGGTCTGCCACCATTTCACCAGGCTGCTGTTTGGAGTCGTTTATCTCTCCCCATCTCATGGGAGCAGGAAAAGTTGTTTTAATTCCCTCATAGAGGTTCTCTACCTGTCCGCGATATCCAGCACCAGCTGCACCCCAGTTATAACGCATGTCTTCCTCCAGGCCAGTCTCCTTGTACTCTCCTCCCTTTCAGTTTCATGCTCTGAAGTATAAGATTGGGTATAGTACGTCTCCTGGAGCTGCCGCATGCTTCCCCGGGAATGTGGTACACTGAAGTTCTGATCGGATCTTGCACATTATGCCTTTAAAGCCAAATTTAGCGAGATATAAACCTGATGATGATGTCATCAGTTCATGCAACAGAAATCCAGCAGTCCCCCTGTGCTCTGTGCACAATGGTGCATGATATCATATGGAATTACAATGAGCCACACAGTAACCAAATTTGCAGTTCTAAACAACGCTGCAGTAGGCGACAATAAATACTACAGGAATGGAGTCAATAGAGTTGTTACATTCAGCTGTGTATACATTGAGCAAGTGACAAGGCTACTGCCAAGAGCCTTGGCAGAAGGAAACATCTTTCAAAGCTGTGCAAGGCCTTTTTAACTCATCTATGAAAGTAGATCATTTTTTACAAACATGATACATTTTTACCAATATGTTTATGATTGTGTCAGTCATGATTAGTCATGATTCTACTCTTTCATGTCAATATGGTTAAGGCACGTCTACCTATAAAATGGTTCAAAGGCTTCAGGTGCTACTTTTGCCAGAAAAGTTGGAGAGAACTTCTTTCACTCCTTGTACTAACTGTGCTAGACCAGGGGTCAGCAACCTGCGGCTCTGGAGCCACATGAAGCTCTTTAACCCCTCTCCAGTGGCTCCCTGTGGATTTAAAAAAAAAAATAAAAAGAATTAGTGGAAAGGAAAAGTAACTGTTTTTTGTTTACATTTTCATTTTTTTTATCATTGTTGTAGGTCTATGGTACAAGGGTACAATGGAGTATTAGGGCCACATTGAGGAAAAAAATAGATCTGAGATTTCGAGAATCAAGTCATAATATTTCTAAAATAAAGGATAAAGTCATAATATTATAAAGTAGTAATTTTACGTGTTATTTTATTTTTTTCTCGTAAAGTTAAGACTTTATTCTCGTAACATTACGACTTTTTTCTCATTATATTCTGACTTTATTCTGTAAATCTCAGATGTTTTTTCCCTCAATGTGGCCCTAATACTCCGTCGTACATTTGCTCTTTGGCCCTCACTGCATTAGACTTATATACTATATACTTACACTATAAACTGTGTCACCTTCATCACAATGATCAGATGTGTTCGTAAAACACGGTATTATTACACGCTCTGCCAAGCCGACAGCAGCTGTGCATGTGAACATGATGAAAAGCAGAGTCTGAATCTCATATTTCAAAACAGCAATAATCTTAGATGGAAGAAAATAACCTTCGGTTTTCTCATGAAAACAACATATTCATTTTGTTATCTCGAAAAAAAGTTTCTTGTGATCTTGATTTTTAATACAAAGACAAAGATGTAGTGTTCTGTTGAGAAGGGAAACACATGATGACATAACCTGTGTATATGTGTGTGTGTGTGTTTGTTCAGGAACCTATGTGACACAGGTGACTGCCACAGATGCCGATGACCCCACATATGGCAACAGCGCACGTATCATCTACAGCATCCTTCATGGCCAGCCATACTTCTCTGTGGACCCCAAGACAGGTGAGATGACATTTATGTTGTCACCATTACAACTATATATATATATATAGACCATGGATGTATTAAGAGACCAATGTTATGTGTCCTGCTCAGAGGACGCCTTGTTGTGATTAAAATGAGCTTGTAGCTCGCTGTCTACCTCACTACGATAAGAAAGATCCCTCGTTGGTGTTTTAACAACATTTCGTTTATGAGTTATTGATCCGGGAAGTTCAAATCTGTCAATATTTCTCCAACTTTAGTGAACTAATTTAGTTCAGTTCTGCATAACTCTTCCACGATGAAAAAGTGAATAAACTCTTCATCTGTAGAACGGTGTTGAACATGTTTACCAGTATTATTTTGGCCCGTGGTACACACATTCACCAGGGTGTTAATTATCTCCTCATTAGGATTGCTGATACTAGATTTCGTGCTGACTCGCTCATAGTGACACACACGTCTAGCAGCACCAAGATCTGTACGGATAATGACCTAAAACACAAGACGGCAGCAGCGCCGTGATGATGTCAGATTTCATTCCATATTCTCAGAGTTTCATTCCATATATTCATGATTTCATTCCATATATTCAGGATATCATTCCATATTCTCACATTTCACATTATATATATAATAATTTCCTGAACGGCATGCCATTATATATATACTGTATATATATATATATATATATATATATATATATTAGGGATGGAACGGTTCACGTAAAAACTCTGAACCATTCGGTTTAATAGTCATGGTTCTGGTCGTGTATGAATTGTTCGTTTCATTTGAAATAGGTTATGAGGCCGATTGTGTATTTTTTCATGTAGAGTTAGGCTTCTGTTTATTGTCACACTACAAATGGGGAACAGCCTCACAGTTTTCAGTCAAAAGGGCATGCGCAGAAAAAAAGACTTCAAATAAAATTATTGGGGGAAAAAAAATCCTCAGTTGGCACGGATAAAGCGACGAGTGCGGCTGTCAGTCAGTTTTGGAAATGGCGAGTGGACACGATAAAGTCCAGTTAGAGGATCCACCAGCGTCGTTTCTCTCTGCTGTATGGGAGCATTACGGATTTAGTGTTACCATGAAAATGACGGAAAGAAAGTGTTGGATAAAACGGCGACTGTGTGTAAGCACTGTGCAACACGTGTGGTGATGCTAGCGGCAACACTACAAATATGATGAATCATTTACAAAGACATCACCCCGGCTTGTCTGTCGTTAGCACAAGGAGGAGAGAGTCGGGTAGGAAAGAGCAACTGCTTCTCCCCGCAGCATTTAAACAGCCTCTACATGCAGACTCAGACAGGGCAAAAAACACAACTACATCATCGGGGAGGTTTATAGTGAACGATATGCAGCCTTATGCAGTCGTGGAGGACGCTGGATTTCAGCATATGATTAACGTACTTGAGCCCCGCTATAATATTCCCTTCCGCCGACACTTAAGCAACACAGTAATTCCCGAACTTTATGTACAGACACGACTAGGAATTGAGAAAGAATTGTCCAACACAGCCTACGTAGCTCTTACTACAGACGGATGGACATCCAGGGCGACTAAAAGTTACTTAACTGTGACTGCCCACCACATCACTTCAGAGTGGGAAATAGAAAAATCATGTTTTACAGACGCTCCCCTTTATGGGAGCCACACAAGTGAGCATCTCTCTGATGCACTGACACAAGCAGTGACATATTGGAAACTAGAGAGGGACAACAGCACAATCCCTGTCATCAAAGACAATGCAAGAAACATTGTGAATGCAGTCAATGAAACAACTGGATTGGGGCCACAGATTGG